>NC_048413.1:25197541-25200379 GCF_013103735.1 Etheostoma cragini | reverse complement strand
ATTTCAGGTCAGTAGATCACAGAGTTGAGACAGATGGTGATTTAGCAATGCAGACACCATCAACTGACATAAAGACGAGGGGAAAAGAGCAAAGTGCTAAAAATGTGCTGATTGAAAATAAAAAAATAAAAAATAAAAAACATTGGGTGGCAAATTTAAAGAAGGAAGGTTTTCCTTTTGCTGACATGTCTCCTTAAAATGATTCATTTGAGTTTTATCAGCAATAAAAGTGGCAGGCTCTGACCCTTGCTCTTTCTACTGTTGGCTGCTTGTAACAATCCTATATATCAATGGCAAGAACAGCCTTTTGTTGTGTCACGATTCAGAATGTATATGTATGGAAGAGTTAGGCAAATAAGCTTATTTGCTCTCTTGGCAAGAGTTAGATGAAAAGATGGATACCACTTTCTCTCAAACTCAGACAAATATGAAGCTACAGCTAGGAGATAGTCAACTTAGCTTAACATAACAACCAGAAGCAGAGGAAAACAGCCTGGCGCTCTCTGAAGGTAAAAAAAAGAAAAATGCAGCTACCTAAGCTCCCTAATTAAGTTACATTTAAATTGTTTGCCATACCCCTCACAAAACCACAATTAGTTAAAAAAAAGATATAACATGTTAATTAGTGAGCTTTAGAAGGACTCCTCCATGTGCTGATTTTGTAACCTTTGGACAGAGCCAGGCTAATGCTACGCCTAGCTAACTAGCTTCTGGCTTTAGCTTCATATTTTTAACTTGCCAAAAAGACTGTTAAAGTCAAAGACATGGCAGTAATAGTGCAAATATATGCCAGAAGATAAAGCAAACTCACATATAAGATAAATCCTGCTATTTCCTATGCTTCCCTCCCTTTTTCCTTCATATATACCACATCTACTTCCCTTCTTTTGCAGACAACCAGCTGCTGCCCCACACCTCCATCTGAGCGAGGGAGGGTCCCCAGAGAGGAAAAGAGGGGATGGAGGTAGCAAGAGGTGGAGGACTAAGGGCTGGCAGGATGGAGGGAGGGAGCGGATGGGTGTGACTAGACACAGGTCAGACCTGCATACCCCGGGATCTTTTGTGTTAAATCCTCCTCCATCACCACTAGCACTGTTTTAGTAACGTGCACACACTCCTCTGCTGCCTTTGGGTGTCCCAGTCCAGGAGACCCCCACCCACACACTCATTATGGGGTTTAACCATGGCCGAATGATGTAGGGTTTGGGTGCAACAGAAAGAGTCGGGGTCAGAGCCCAGGGGAGAGAAAACCTCCCCCCACACACATACATACGCACACACACACACACACACACACACCATGGGAGGAGATAAGATAAAATTACACCATTCCGCATCCTCTCTCTCTCTGGCCTCAAAGTATTCCTCAGTCTCTGTCTTCTCCTCTACCCCTTTTAACGTTTAGGATTTGTTTTGTTCTTTTAGAAAATGTGCTGCCTCAAACACATTTTATGTAATTAAAGAAAAGCAGTTCACACAACTTCACTTTGTTTCCGCAAAGCAGCTGCCATTAGCAAACAGAGATACTGGTAATCTCTTAACACTGCACTTGAATAAGGTTTGGTGCATTGAATTGGCTTTGAGAATTTCTACTTTTGGGAGAAGGACAACAGAGCAGACTCTAGCTGTCTGGTGCAAGTGGAAGAGGATTTAACAGTTTAACAGTGCATGCATCCTTAAATTAGTCACTTAATGCCATGCTGAGGGAACTACAACAGGAGGACAAATGGCTTTTGATAAAACAAAGTTGTGATATTTGGGACCGTTTGATTCCACCACTTCCCTGGTTATCTTTTAACTAAACAAATATTATACTTACATTTATTTGCTTTGTTGCCGGGAGCTAGATGGACGGGAACAATGATTTCTGGGCCAGTGTGTCATGTGACAAACGTAGAAGTTGCAATAATACCCCATGAGGCCATTACGCCAAAATCGCTTAGAAGCCCAGGTCCATTTCTGGGGGCTTTGTCTGGACTTACTGGCTTCATGGAGTCTTCGTTGGTTGCCAGATACCCCACAGTGACAACAGGATGCTAGAAAGTCACTGCACATCAAAGCAGACAACACCAAAGTAATTCTCTCTTTTCCCCATTCTGAAGCAAATCTCTCTGCCTGTCCAACTGGCATCTCTTATTGGATCCTGCCAGCATCCGCTTCAAGACAGTAGTCCTGCATAAAGTACCATGAGCGGAGCAGAACCCGCTTACACCCAGGACATGGTCAAACGTTATAACCCGGCCCGACCACTCTGCATCGGCTAATGTGCTTGCTGCTCTGACACAGCGAGGGACATCCTCAACGAAATCTCGACTGTTTTCCGTCTTGTCTCTAAAACGGTGGAACAAGCTCTCCATTGACGTCAGGATAGCTGAAAGTCTACACATCTTCTGCCACAGGCAAAAGACACATATTCTCTGACTGCACATTGAATAAATAAAGAATTAAAACATGCACTTCCAGTTGCACTTACATCTGTGACTTTGTAGTTTGGTTGATTTGAAGCTTGCACTTGATTCTTCCTGTCCAGAATGTGTACCTTCATGGCTAAAAGCAATTAATTATAAATAATAAAGCATCAGCTAAATTACATGTAATGTAATTCAATGATGTTACCTCTGGACAGATAAGCCAGGTTAGCTATTTCCCCGTTTCCAATCTTTGTGCCATGCTAAACCATCTCCTGGCTGTGTATCTAATAGAAAGATATCAGACGGATCTTGGTCGTCTCATCTAACTCTGCAAGAAAGTGCATGCGGAATTTTTGCCAAAATGTCAAACTATTCCTTTAATCTTGTGGTTTTTTTTAGCCTCTTTCCCCCCCAAGTCTCTGCCTCC
>NC_048413.1:25184157-25197327 GCF_013103735.1 Etheostoma cragini | reverse complement strand
ATTATGAATCATGAAAATTAATAATATAATATATATAGATAGATAGATATACACACACACATATACACACACACACCTTTTTTTACTTGCAGAGAGAGCGAGAGAGAAAGAAAACGTTATCATTTACATAATTTCTTATGTCTTGGTTCTTTTAAGGAACCTCTGCTTTAACCTCAATTAATCAGTCCACACTGTGTTTCTGTAACACTTGGATTGCTCAAAGAAACACAGAGAAACATCAGCAGCCTGGATCCAGTCTGGATCCTGCTCAATAAAGCTGATTCTGATTCTGAGAGCGTCGGAAGTAACGAATGACAAACCAACGTTGCCCTGTTTGTCTTTTTTCTACAGAAGAAAAATCATTAGCACCAATTACGTAGATTAGGAGCAGATTCATTCCTGTCACGTCTGCACGAGGCCCCAGGGCCATTTTGGCCTCTTAACAAAACAGGCAGAGGTGACAGAGGAGAGCGCATTCTTGTAGATTAATTTGTATTAAGTTAATTAGGGTGTAGCTAGGAACCCCATTGGGTCGGGACCCCGGTATTGTGTCCACAGGTGATCCATCCTGGGAGCTGAACCCTTGCTGACACACAGAGGAAGGCTCACAGCTTTAGGGCATTAACAAAATCAACTCTTTGCTGCCACGGTAACCAACAGACAAAACAGAGCTAAAGACTACCCCACAAGAATACTAACAGAGCCGAGAGAAGCTGTAAATACCAACTAGTTTGCAGTTTAACTAAATCCAATGAGTGTTGAACTCAAGTTGGAGGAGTTATAATTTTATTCTTATTAAATTCATCATGTTACACGTCTGAGTACTGAAGCACAATGTTGTTTTCCCTTGTCCTATATGTACTTAACTAAAGCTTAAGTTGTTAAGAGAGTAAGTCTGGGACGCACAAACAATTATTGCTTAAATCATGCTTTAAGTCATGTTGCACCAGCTTTAGAACTAGCTTAAAATAAAGAAAGACGTTTTGATAAAAAAAGATAGCAGCGGGAGGAGGAGAAATATGACTGCATTTTAACACGCTTCATGTAAAAGTGGTCTCAAATTTCCAAACTAACCTGATTTCTCCAAGTAATCCAATTGTTTTGTGTGCACACAAACATGTTGATTGGAGAACAGTGTTCTTCTTCATCACAAGGACACAACAATTATCCCTGTTTTCCTGGACGAGTTTAAATACTAAAACTTCAAACTGAGGGTATGACACCAAGCCCAGTGGAAACATGACAGAACCCACAGAAACAGACAATGTTATCGAACCTCCCCAGACCTCTACTTTAGAAACGTTCTATCAGAAGAGGAACTAAACGGAGGAGTTAGAGGGAGAGTGACAGCAAACAAAGCGGAGAACTCTCAGTGCTGATTAGGCACTTTAACCAGGTCAGGATCAGAAAGACCAACAGTGGAAGTCTTTCATTGGGTGACTGAACATATGGAAGGTGACTTGATCATTGTTATGTGTGCCAGGGTGTTACTGAAGAACCTACTGATCAGCATGAATCCAAATCTGCAGTTCCATTCTGGAAAGTTGGAAAGAAAGTTTTGTCCATTCCAAAACTTCAAATGTTCAATCAATAAATACACTAGGCCTAGAGGGAGTGCCTACTTGATGATATAGAGCGTTTCCTGTAATGGCGCTTCCCCAGTGCTAGTACCAGCTCTACTTAGCTCGACCGCAGTGCCCTGTCCTTCGTTTTCCATTACTGAAAATGGCGGGTTTGTTCAGGACAACCCCCATCTGTCGCTTAGCAATGACAGTGCAGTATTTAGTGACGATTCTCTCTGACCAATCAGTGGTCTGCGGGTTTCCACATCTCCTTTTTGTATCGCCTCAGCTCGCCTGGAACCTCGATGGAGGTGATACTTAAAAGCGTACCTGTTCACAGGTACCAGGGACTTTTTTTCAAAATGGAAAACCAAAAATGGCGAGTGGAGCAGTACCATGTAATGAAAGAAACGCTGTAATAGAGTCTATGCCAGGGTGGTGGAAAGGAGAATCCGGTTAAATGACAAACCTCAGAGTCTGGAAGAGCAACGCAAATTCAATGCTGGTTATGAAACAGTGGAGCCCTCTGGCATCATAGGAGTTTGTACATCTAGTCTCTTCTGTTTATGAACTTGGAAGGGGTTATGAAGGTTAGGTTTACACTGGGTTATCTTTAGGGAGTACTGCAGAAGTGGGGGATGCCGGGGTTGTTCCAATAAGAATAGTCATCTTTGTACAAATGGATTTAGAGGTGCGTCTTCCTTCTCGGTGGGAAATGAACTGCACTCTCAATGGGCGTTGGGCTCCGCCAGGGGTGTGCTTTGTCCCCGATTCTGGTTGTGATTTTCATGGACAGAATCTCTCAGCCTAAGCTGAGACGTGGAGATTGTCAGTCTATTATTGTAATGTATGGTGGCCTCAGGATTGGTGAGCTTCATCAAACTGTGACCTCCAGTGCAAACTGGATAGCTTTGCAGCTAACTGTGAAGCAGCAAAGGTACTCTGATGGAAAACTGGTTCAGAGTGATTCACATCTCCAAGTGAAGGAGTCCAAGTGTCTTAGGGTCCTGTGCATGAGTGAGGGTAAAATGGAGCGAGAGAGTGTCACCGGTAATGTGGACGGTGTACAAGCTGTCATGGTAAGCAGGCTTCATTACCCAAAGATCCTGACCATGAGATCACGTATGCAAGCAGACAAAATGAATTTCCCTCGCAGGGCAGCTGGGCTCACCTTGAATGTGTGTTCAGACAGTACATGTCTGACTGGAATTATAAGGTCAAAGTTGAAGGAAAGACATGCCATGAATTTGCCTGGGGTGGCAGAAATTGGCATTCCCATGATTTGAAAATGTCTCAACTCAAGTGATAACTTTGCAAGTACACTGTGGGCTTTATGAAAATAGTTCAGCAGTCAAATCCAAGCTGCTCCCTCGCTTTGAAAAGGGTCAGTTGAGTGTGCCTCCCTGTGAAGGTATTCTGAGCAGAACATGCGTCTGGCCTGGGAACACCTCCGGATTCCCAAAGAAGAGGTGGAGAATGCAAATTAGGAGAAGGACATCTTGGCTACTTCTTGGCTAGCTTTCTGCCACTGCATCATCAACCCGTTCAATTAAACAGTGGATGGATGGATGGATGGATGGATGGATGGATGAATGGATGGATGGATGGATGGATGATTATTCTGCATGCACTTGATCAAATAATAAAATGCAGGCTGTATATTTGGCTATTATTACGGATTATGCATGCAGTGCTAGCACTCAATCACAGCCAATTCCCAATCTCTTTCATCCTTAGAACTTCTCTTTACGGGGGTGCCAATAAGGGGGCCACCAATACAACACAAAGAAGCAGAATATGGAAGGAGTGATTGCGAAGAGAAATGATGAGGAAAATCATTGTTACCATGGGAGTGTTGGGAGTATGACCCAGTTATGCGCAATGCCTCAAGGGTGGAAGCAGAGGGGACAGACAATCCTGCAAACTCACGTACCGACACACATGCTCATGGCCATTTTCTGCCAAGCTCAACACAAACTACAGAAAAGGCCAAGGCCAAATATAAGCCTGGACATGAATGCTAGGCAGAGAACAAATAGAGCCGCGAACAAGTCTTTCACGCACACAAAGCACAAGGCTCGGCGGACACAGAAAGATCTGAGGCCACACACACCTTCAGACCGGGTTTTTGTTTTCCTTGACCTACATTCTCCATGTTAGAGGAATTAGGGTTTTGTTGCAGACGCATTCTCGTGACTGACAAGCAGACACCGACTCCTGCCTCCTTCTGTATCTCTGCCCCATGGTTCCCCCTCAGCAGATTAAGCTGTAGCACTGTTATGTAAGCTGTAAACGAAGAGATGAAAGAGAAACTTGAGAAAATACTTGCAAAGCACAGTGCAATGACAAGATGCGCATCACCCTTATAATCACTTTCCTGCAGGGTGAACTGAACTGAATTCATTAGAGCAATGTGACAAGGCGTTCATCTCGACAAACAGAGATGATGAAGATGACAAAGCACTCTTCCTGACGCTTCTCTCCTATCAATACCAAGAAGCATCAGTGTCACTGTCAGCAAGCGGTGGGCTGAATCGGTCTTTTGTCGAGATGTCAGATGGGAAACATGTTTGAGAAAGCTGCAGAGAGATCTGCCGTTAGGGCTGTTTTAAGGAGGCGTATCGCTGTGTATGTGTGGTTTGGTTAACGTGCCAGATTGACTCCAAGCTGACACTCAGAGGGCCAATTCTCTCCCTTCAATCCCCATTTCTGCTGCTTTATTGTTATAAAAAGAGACAATGCACGAGTACTGAACAAAGGAGAGATGACGGATGGCAAGCGTTTTCTCAAGAGAGATGGAGAAACATCACCAATTCTAATGGGACAGGGGAGGGTGGCTGGGGGTCAAAGTGGGGTGAAGGCCTACGGGGGATAAAGGACAAAGTGTGTGTGGAGGCGGAGGAGAGAAGGGGGTAGATTTGGAGATTTGCACCGTCACGGTTCTCATCTAATTTACATAAATGAATCAGGGACGCGTGCCCTACTGTGTTTGTGTTGTACTGGCAGCTGCTGTCTTGTTTGACAAAAGCAACGTCTCCGCTACATGTCAGAGAGGGAGCAGCTTCAAAACATTTATGTCTGGAGAGAAAAATGCATTAAATACTCTGAGGTTGCTTTGGATGCATTTCTGGAAAATCTGCCGCACAGCAATCATGGTTGTGTTTCTTTGCTTCAGATGCTTTTCCAGATATGAAAACTGAAACCCAACTGGTGGGACAGAATGTGGCTAGCTAATGATATTGACAGACAACGGCTCTCGTAAGAACTTGGAGGGCTCACTGAGGCATCTGTGTTAACCATTAAATCCATGAAGAAAAACAGGATGGGAATGAACTTCAAGGAAAGAGTATTTTTTAATATTATTAGTTCATGAATTATCATTATACAACAAGTTCTGAGCAGACATTCTGATTGGTCAACTCTGCCATTTCCATGTCAACATTTCAGCGTTGAATCAATAACCACAGTAGAACACACAGAAGCTCTCCAACGTATTTAAGGTGACTCATTAGATTAAATTAGTTAGTATTATTATATGGAAATGTTTGGATCAGCTGTGCTGGTGAGTCAGGCCCTATGTTAGCCACAGCCTATATGAGAAGTTTACAGATATAGGAGCTAACGATCTAAAGTAGATTTTTTTTTTCAGCGGATAACTCAGTTGCAACACGATTGACTGAGCTAGCAAAGTAGTTTTGCTTGTATGTGCGGTACTCATTCAGATTGGGAAATCCTACAATCTCTACAAAGCTAGCTTGTTAGCACAATTTGAAGGAGGGACTAGAAATCCTGTCTGTTGCTTTTTTTTATAGTTTTTTGTGATCAAATTGCCACCCCATATGACTTCCTTTCGATTATGTTTTATTTTTTTGTTAATCGCAATAGTACACTAGGTCTGTGGGCATTACTAAAGCAGCTAATAATGACCTTAAAGCACACATGTAATCTTGCTTGAATAGTATCTGATGTCTTAACTATCTGGTAAAAAGCTATGTCCTTTGATAGATCACTGAAGCAATTAGATATACTGTATTTCTACTCAGGAGTTACACAAATGGTTGAACTCACGATACCAGATAAACTGCATGATGCAAAGACCTTTTTCCTGTTTCCAATTCTAAGTTAGTTGTAGCAGTAATACAAAACACAACCTAAATGCTGGTAATTGCTGGGCATCGTTGGCAAGTGTTAGAGGCTGAAAACAAATGCAGATGTTCCACCCAAAGGAAACGCTTGGCTTTGTTTCCACTTCAAATGAAAAATATATCCTTATGTTATTTTTTTTATGCTTTTATTTACAAACGTGTGCATCCAAGGAGTTTTTCTCTCTGCTACTGCCTCAAATGTTTGTCTAGTGCTGCCGTCTAGTGGACATGGGTGAGACTTCCAGTTAAAACAACATACCAAAATGTGATTTCAGTTTCTGATTTACACCTTGTGGCGTCTAGCTATGCAGATAAAATGGACTGCAAAAAGGCCTTTCTCCTCTTGATTTAAGGTTCTTTTTAAAAGGATTAACAGGTGAAAAAAGGGGAAGGCACAGGCGGGAGCATACAGCTTAGGTCCTGCCCCTACGTCACAATATCATATTAAAAAACTAATCTTTCACGTCTACCAATAACTTACAACAATATACAACAAAAACCTTAACATTACAATTAACTGGCTGTACATGTTGACTGTGAAAGATTGTCTTTTGACATCTTACAATTCTGTACTTTGTTCTGCAGCCGTTTGTTTTATGGCGGTAATTTCCCGTCAGTTATTTGTGCTGCTGCCTCTCTTGGCCAGGACACTCTTAAAAAGATTAAAAAGAGTCTTTTACTCCTTTTGGTATATTGGCAGGAAAAGGATATGAGGTAGTCACTGTCGGCGGTACTGTATAGATGGAAATATTTAGGTATATCATCAGTAAAAAATTAAATAAAATAAAAAATATTGATTCTGGGGAAAAGAATCAATTTTTAAAATAAATGAATACCAAGGCCTGTGTGAGCTGCGGCAGATATTTCCATTTTGCTCATGCTGTTTTTTCCCATGACCAACAAAGCCGGACACTGTGTCACACCCAGTTAGAGCAGATCCAAGGCCCTTTAAAATCCGCTACGTTTTCAAGCTGGAACTAAAACCAGAAACGACGTTTAACGGCTACGCCACTGTTTGTCCCTGTGCTCTGCGCCCTACCTCGCAGTTTTTATTCTGATAATGTGTAGGCGGTTTCACAGCAACAGTAAAACTGTATGTAACATGTATTTTACATTTCACATGCATGCCAAACCGTGGGAGTGGTCTGTTACACCACCACTGTATATCCAGGGTACTGACAGTAGAAAATGTATTTAAAATACACTTCATAACGTTTTGTATTTAACACGCAAAAGCCAATGTGTGCTTCTTTAACCTATATATTTAAGGATATCTTTTGCATTTCTAATCCAAACAACGTCAAACCTGGCACTGCACTTAATCGTGCCCGTAGCAAGACACCTGTCAAATTTGAAATTCAAAGGTTTGAGAGCTATGCACCACACGCATGCACGCACGCACACACACACACACACACACACACACACACACACACACACACACACCTGTAATCTATTGATTTATATCATGACTAGAGAACAGAATAAGAGTTCTTCAACAAGAGGTAAACATCACAAGATGGCAGGGTTTATTGGAGCTGTTAGACTACGTTAGATTTAGCAATACACTTGCAACTTAGTGCATGTTGTATGTGTAAATTCCGAATCAGTGGAGCAACTATTGGTAATAACTAGTTGTGAGAAAGGGAAAAGTACAATATGTGCCATAGACGTCTAGAGGAGTTGAAGCAGTTCATTAATAGTACTTTCCACCACTGAAGTTTAAAAAACACTACGGCACAATTGTATCACAAGCACTGTGCTATCTGCTTAGATAGAATAAACAATTTAGAATAGGATCATTTATTTGCGCATTCTTGCTGAATGAATGTCCTGTATGTATCCTAACCTCTCCCAATGTATCACCGTGTTGCTGGAAGGAAAGCAGGTGAATATGCAGACTGTGAACACAGACAGGGTTAGTGAGCTTCGGGTTATATAACACAACTTAAGTGTAGCAATAACACAGAGGCACCTGACCGACACCACAGCTGTGGTCTGCTACTTATCAAATAATACAAGGTGAATACTGAGAAGACACTGTAAGTGGAAAATCACACATCTGTTAACTGCAGGACAGGGTACATTTCTATTACATGTATAAAGACAACATTATCAAGAGTCAAAGAACATTTGCTTGAACTTGGTTTGATTTTCTTTAGTGTAGGCATGCCTAGAGAGCTGCTGCATTAAGTTTAAGCAAAAAAAAGTATTACTAAGGTGTTTTTGTCTATATATAAAAGAAAAAAAGATGTATTGTACACTTTAATACTACCTAAGCTGTGTTTCGGTTTAGAGTGTTTTGAAAAGCTCACACAGCCAAGCATTGATGGGTTACTGTGAACAACTCTGTCCTCATCCAACCCCTGAGACTCTCCTCCCATCTCTGCAGTGCAGCTGGTGACTGTTGGCTGCCTTGTGCCCCACCTACCACCCACAGCCAGCCAGCCAGCCAGCCAGCCAGCCAGCCACTGGGCTCACCACCAACAGGAATAATGGTGGCCTGGTGCCAACTGCCCTTGTGTCGTTACTTAGAGTAAAAGGTTGCAAATGATCTCTCGTTGTGTCTGCCTTTCCTTTCTCTCTTTCCTCAAAAGCTCCGTCTCACATTCTCATGCAGCCACTCTGCCAGGTCCTGCCCACTGTAAAATATAGAAGCATGTGTCCTGAAGTAACCTCGCCTCTGTCTGCACAGGACCAGTGGAGAGCATGGACGGACATTAGAGAAAGTATCTTTGGCTATGTTCAGATTGCAGGTCAAAGTGTCCCACATCCAATTTTTTTTGCCCAGATCCGTTTTTTTACTGTTCTGATTTTGCCACTTTTAGTGATCTGCAGCTCAACCTACTTTTTCTTTCTCACTCTGCCAGTCCTATCACATGCTTTGCTAGATTGTTTACTTGTTCTGGTTTGGTTTTCTCTAGCCCCTCCCTCCCTCCCTCCCTCTTTCTCCCATCCAGCCTTTCTCACCCGCCCACCAGTTGGTTCCTGCTTAGTATTATGTGGTGATAATAGCAGAGACGAGACGGAAAAGACGGCCTAAACAGCCCTTTTATCTCAAGATTTGTTTTGCTGTTGCATCTTCTAACCCTGCGGTTTCACTGTCTTATGACTACCGTGAGTATTTGCTTTTGCCGAATCAAATAAACAGACTATTATGATTTTTGGCAAGAAGTAGCTACTTATAAGGGCATGACGGAGGGATAGATTCCCCCCCCCACCCCCCCCCAACCCCCCGCACACAGCTAGGGAAAGTGGCGTACGTGCAGAATAGATAGTAAACCTTGACTCTGATCCGGCTGGGAGATTTTTAGATCTGCAGAAATGTGCAGCAGCTGTGTTATAGGAAGCTAAAAATGCTCTAAAAACTGAATGAAGCAAGTCCAACCTGAGAGTTGAACATTGCTCCTTTTGGTATTTGTTATTTTTTTTAAATGATTCAGAGCAAATACTGTGTGGCTTATATTTAGTGAAGTGTGGCAATTATTTTTCTTTAAATATGTACACAACAAGTTCAATGTTTCTGTTGACTTCTGCCTCCCTCAGAAGGTCAGCTTGGACACTTAAATTGACTAATTGCCAATGTCCGCCATTTTATTGTGTTGTGTGTGTGCATGTGTGCGTGTGTGTGTGTGTGTGCGTGTGTGGACTGGGCAACAGAAGGACAGGTGTAAGGACAAAGATTAAAGCAATATGACAGACACCCTTTTGCACCATTCAAACCTTATTCCCTCCAGACTGAAATCACAGTCTGTGAACATAAACTCTCTCTACAGTCAACGCAGGGTGAATCCATCCGGTACTTTCCCTTGAGACACAATTTTATGTTGTGTTTTTACGTTGATGCTGGCATCATCACCCATCCATGCAAACACACCTGGTAACTATCACGGCTATCTACAGACATGCCCTTTCATCGGAGCGTCAACCATGACCTGCACTGGCTTATGTATGTAATATTTTTGGGAAGAACCTTTAGGTGGTCGTGCCTTCTCTGACAGGGCACCTCACTTTGGGTCGACCTGCCCTGTGACTTCTTTTAAATGACCCCCTAAAACATATTTATTATTCAAATTGCTCTTATGTGAAGCTGTCTTTTTCATTGTGTTTTACCATCACCTGTTCATTTAATTTATGGAATTTAAGTTTCCTGTGCATTTTCCTTACCACAATGGTTTGTATATATGTTGATGAAGGGCTATTCTAATAACATTAAAATTGTTATTCACCAATAAAATCTTAACGAAGGTCACTCTGCTTTTTCGTTCTATGTTACACTGCAGTGTCTTTAACAGTAAAAGCTAATGAGGTGGCCAGACTTTGGCATTCATCCAGGCCACTTTTCTAAAGCACTTAATGAGATCTTCTGATTTAATGTTGTGAAAAACAACACGCAGACAGGAATGTCCACTGTTTGCTCTTAAAAAAAAAGGATCAATGGCAAACTAAACGTTCAAGACTGCTAAAATAAAATATAATGGGCAATAGATGGATAGAGAAGAATCATATGTAAATGGAGAGTGTGCTTATTTGTGTGTGTACAACAGTTAAAAACAACTGTCATCTCCCTTGCCTTAAAGACATGTTGGTTGTGCTTATTGCTGCCTTAAGTGCTCTTCTGAGCGTCATAAATGGAGCTTGTTGTTGTGCTTTTCAGTTCTTTTGTCCTGATTACAATACAGTTTACTTTGCAGCTAAAATAATATTGGGCTTGGTATTTTTCTGTCCACAAAGCAATTTGCTGCACATAAACAAAACTATGAGTCAAGGAAACTGAAAACAATCAAGACAAAAGCATCAGACAAATGAATAACTAGAATTCAGCACTTATTCCTTCTTTTGGGATGGTGGGGGGTTTTGCCCTTAAAACAGGCTCCCTAAATTGTACATGTTAGCCTTGATAACAACTCCCAAAGGGTCCATGTCATGGGAGAATGTAGGCCTACAAGCCAACGCCTTTAACTAATTTTATTTCCGACAGCACATGAAGGCAACATTAGTGTCAGCCGCACCAAGTGCAGCAGGTGAAGTTAATAACTTAATCGACTGAAAAACTAAAAATAAGTAACAAAGAAATTGATGAAAAATTAAGAAAACAGTTATTTTTGTGTATTTGTAAATCTATAGACCTGCTACCTAGGCCTAAGTAGTCGTGCTCATCTTAAAGTAGGTCACCCTCTTTTATCACTCTTAAACAAACTTTTGAAGCATTTGACTTTAAGCAGCGCGTGTTATTTTCTTCAGCCGAGCTTGGAAAGTTGAAATAGCCAAACGTATTTATTTTTGTCAGGGTGCACCACTAGTCTTGTTTATCAAACCAATATGTTGTTACTTTCTAAGATGGTAATGCGGCAGGACTTTAAAAACAATTGCTTGTGTTGTTTGAATACGTAAAAAACTTATTTCTTTCCTTTTACCGACCTGTTTTCAGATGCTCCGTCTGACTGCAGGGCGCGTGCGAAACCTGGTTGCTACACGTGCAACAGTGGCCTTGACTACCAACAGCGCGAGGATGGCGAGTCACGGTAACATGACCCAGATTCAGACAGCTAGCTAGCTAGCTAGCTAACCCTACACATTTAAAATCATATCAAATGAGTTTTTCATCAGACCATCTTTCGTCATAATTTAGCCAAATACTGTGGGACTTTAGGAGTGCGATAAACAGATTAACATCTTTTAATAAAACAACATTTTTAAAGCAGTAAAGAAGAGGAGTGAAAGGCATGCTGCCCCCAGTTAGCTCCTTTGAGTTTCATCCAAAATGATTATCGGTTCCTGAAAATGGTCTCACTGGAACTGTAGTCTGTTTTCTGGAAGGTGAAAAACTACAAACAAACGGGAAATGACTATAGTATTGCTAGTCAGAGAGAGTTTAACAATATTTTGAATATTATATTTAATATTATAATTTGATGGCTTACACTATCGTTCTTGTAGAAGTAGATTACTTTTACTTTACAGACATGGTAAAATCAGGCACATGTACCAAAATAAAGCTCAGGTAGCTCAAAGTAAATGAAAATTATTTTGTATTTATGTCACAAAGAAGATCTTAAAGGTCCCATGGCATGAATATATGAGTTTTTATTTAACATTAACATGGGTGGACCTAGCCTGTCTATGGTCGCCCAGTGGCTAGAAATGGTGATAGGTGTGAACTGAGCCCTGGGTATGTAAAACTAAATTTTGATTAAAAAAATGAGATGGGGGTCACAGATTTTGGTGTTATTCTTTCAAACAGCTTAAACACAGGTCTAAATACAGCAAAGGTTAACAGCATGAGGTAAAGCTGCATGAAACCACATTTAAATAAACCAATTTGGATAAGTCAGTCAGTCATTCACTCACTCAGTATTCTCACTACATGTAACTTTCCCCCATTGTTCAGAAGCCTGATGTACCAGAACAAGAGGCCTCAGTCTGAAGTCTCAAACCAGCAGATGGCGCCGCTGTACCATCATAGACACATGATCCTTGGGGCTATTGTGTTACAAGTGTAGGACATATGTTACCATTTTCTGAACCAGGGTTTTAAAATGTTCTCTTGACTGTACACTGTTGGTTCCAAAAGTGACCCTTCCTGTCTCTGTCCATCCAGAGGTGGCACAGACAGTGGACATGTCTCAGCCAATGTATGTGGACCGTCTGGACACCCCTCTGCCTGACAAACCCTACACTGCTGTCCTGACTGCTGCTGACAAGAGCCTGAAACAGAAGGAGAAAGGACCCTGGAGCCAGCTGACCCAAGAGGAGAAGCTTGCCTGTAGGTTCTTCTCTCCACGCAGGCTGAGACTGTGGAGCTGCTGAGGTGGAACACAATAAAGCACAAAAACGCACACATCACAACAAAATGACATGAAAACACAACCTAAATGTATGTAATACACTTAAGATACATAGACCACAATTCCTTCAAGAGCACAGGGGTGGAAAGTCTACATTTACTGAAAAACTGTAAAAGAATTCTGAGGTACAATACTAAATAAAAGTCACTGATCAGTATATGAACTATGTGTTACTGTACCAGTATTAATAATAAATTATATTAATCTATAGGCCTAATTCTAATATTTTAAATCTAATAATATAACTCTGAGGGTTCATTAGCCTGCATAGGGAGTCATTTTGATACTATAGGGGCATTTTGCTGCTAATACCTTTTTATTTCGTTAAAATGCAGATCTGTCGTGTGTATGAGAGACCCATTGATGAGGCAGGAGTCCCCAATTTAAAATGCAGAGCAGCTTTGTTTTATTTTCATGTCTTCGTACATTGCCCTGTGAATGAATCTCTGTGTGTGGTGTAAGCTCTGCAAAGAAAGAAAACACAGTCCTTAAAGGACACACATCACGTTCATTTTCAGATTGATACTTGATAGTTGTGCATGTAATAGTGACACAACACAGGAAAGAGAAAGGAGAAATATGTCCATGTTTTTATTAGTGGTAACCTTCTCTATT
>NC_048413.1:25179330-25183640 GCF_013103735.1 Etheostoma cragini | reverse complement strand
ACACGTTTTTTAAACTGAAACGGGTACGGTGGACGAGACACACCCACCACCAAACGCGACAAAAAACACACCTCAAAGCAGTTGCACCCCGTTTCACATCGCTCTGAAGACTCATGTCGTTCAACCAGGGAACCGTGGCAAAACGGTGCAAACCGTTTTGAGATTGGATGTGCATCTGGTGTGACAAAGATCTCTTTCACAGCGGACATTTTCACTTATATTCTTACCAGAGCAGGAACAGCACGGCTGTAGCTAACAACATTAACACTAGCTCTGTTCCTTTCATGTATCCCAGTAGGCCTCACCAGTTAGCCCGCATGTACCAAACCAGAGCCCTGTAAACGGACTTTATGAGTTGACAGGTCAACATGTCCAATGGGAAAGGTCTGTTACCAAGGGCTGCAACCATTGGCTGTAAAGTTAGTGGACGGAGCATGTGTGACGTCACCCATTGGTCTGTGGAGATCTGCTAGGAGTCGCTGAGTTTGCCGTTACGAGCGCAGCCGTCCTCGCTGCGGATGTGACGATTTAGACAAGAGGGTGGAGTGAGGCAGGAGCTGCTTACACTCTACATTAAGTTACGCATTTTCATCGCCACACCCTAAACCACCCCCTGCTTAATCACCGATTTTGACATCATTCCCGGTTGCAGAAGAATTAAACCTCATCATGACACTGTTTGCTGAGGTACTAAATCAAGTGAGAAGTGGGTCTAAGGCACTTCTGCAGAGTCTATACACTCTATGGCTGCAACTGATGATAATTTCATCGTTGATTATTTTCTCAATGAATCTTTGAGTTCTTTGGTTTATAAAATGTATAAAATGACAACCTCAAATGTCTTGTTTTGATCACAACCTAAAGATGTTCAGTTTACTGTCACAGAGGTAGAGATTTAAAAAAGGTGGAATCACAAAATTAATTAAAAACATTCTCACAACAAATGGATCAAACCGATTTATCAAGTTAAAAATAGTGGCCTATTAATTAAATAGTTGACAACTAATAAATGAATTGATAACTCATTGCAGCTCGAGTGCGTTTCAAGTTTCCTTCCTGTTTTTATCTGGCTGAACGGGAACTTGATGTCATTCTGCCAAAGTAAAGTTTTTACCAAGCGCAACAAAACGTCTGTTACCAAAATAAAACGCCAATCACGTGCTTTGTTTTTTGTAGCATGATGTAAATGTAAATGTAAATGTGCTGTATTTATATAGCGCTTTTCTAGTCTTAACGACTACTCAAAGCGCTTTTACATCTACAGGAAACATTCACCATTCACACACATTCATACACTGTGGCCGGGGCTGCCGTACAAGGTGCCACCTGCTCATCAGATAAACATTCACACACATTCACACTCCAATGGCGCAGCACCGGGGGCAACTCGGGGTTCAGTGTCTTGCAGGGATCGAACCACCAACCTTCCGATTGGCAGGCAACCGCTCTACCACTGAGCCACAGCCGCCCCCTGCATAATGCATGTATGTGTTTGCATATGGACTACACTTCCGAGTCCATTGAAGTGCTTCATATGTCTCTATTCCCAGTCTACCCTGCACGTCCCAGGACCTTTGACGAGGAGTGGCAGGCCAAACAGCTGCAGAGGATGTTGGACATGAGGATCAACCCCGTCGAGGGCTTCTCAGCCAAGTGGGACTATGAGAAGGGCCAGTGGAAGTAAAGAGACGACTGGACTGTGGCTGAGGTGGCGCAGGGTCCCGAGCCGTCCCCTCAGAGCGTGGATTCGTCCCACTCTGTGAAGCTGCTGTCGAAGTCAGTCGCATGTTTGAATGTTGCATTGTCAAAAATGTCGAAAACCACTAGAAGGATGGAGCTTATCCAGGGTCGACATCTCTGGGGCCGGTTCACTCTGTGCCACCTCTGAGCCAGGGACGTCTTTTCCAACCACGTCTGTCTCGGTGATAATCGTGTCCGTCCTGTAACCTTATCATAATAAAGTTCTGCTTAAGCCGACTCTGTCCAAGTCTTTGATTAAAAAACAGTGCACAAAAAGTCATTAACATTAAAGTCTTAGCATCGGTTTCATGAAGGTCCTGACATTACACCAGCGGTGGGAAGCAATTTCCTATCTTTACCCAATTCTGAGGTACTTGTACTTTACTTGAGTATTTCCATTTCATGCCACTTTATACTTCTACTCCTACATTCCAGAGGGAGATTTACTACTTTCTATGAGGAAAAACTATCTCCCTCTTTTTAAGCCACGTCTGTAATTAAGCCTTTAAAGTCTTAAGGAGGCATATTTCAAAGTAACATGCAGGTTTGAAGTAATACATTTTCCATAATTTGACTTATTACATTTTTTTAAGTTGCTTGTGTGGCTCTGAGTACTTCTACCACCACTGCATTTCTTTAACTAATGGGCTTAAAAAAGTGCTTGAAGATAATACCAATGCCTTCTTCTGCAGACCATTCCACTGATTTTGCTGATCCCCCAGCCCCACCTTGAGGTTGACATTTGTGGTTTGAAATGATTTAAATGTCTTTTTAGTCAATTTAGTTCTAACAATCTAACAGTTTATGTCCTAGTAGGTGCACAACTAGTGACATTCAGCGCCAATTAGCAACTGTTAGCATGCACATACATAGCAGCACACTAAACTAAGATTCCTGCTTAGAAACATTGTTTTGCATCAGTTGAGCAGACCTTTTGGGTGTAAAATGAACTTTCTTCAGGCTCATTTCTACTTCTGGAATATTGAAGATGTCTTACTGAGCATCTCGTCATGCATACATGCTTTAACACACCCACCCACTGACCCAGACTCTGGAACAGACAAGGCCGACTCAGTACATTCTCCAACATTAGCTTTATTAGGTTCAATGTAATTCCATTTTTTTTACAATGGCATTCTAAGACACACAAACAGACGATTGGACATGGTCGCGATCTTTAATTGTGTACTCTTTATGGCCAACTAGAATGCACCAGAGGCCAAACTTTTTTTTCTTCATATTTTCTATGCATTTTCTTGTCTAGTGGCAGTCCAATAATCCTATAAACAAACAGCGAATGACAATGCATATCAATGCAAAGATGGAGTTTAAGGCCATTTGAAAGGGACACATTTATGCTTTTTACACCAAATATAAATAATATTTAAAAACCATCAGTTCAGATTTTCTTAAATATTTCACTAAGCTAATGTACTATTCTAATTAGTTTAAATAATTAGCATGTATGTAGGGCTGTGCCCATGCTGCGACACTTCCTCGATTTGTGCCTCCTTCAAGAACATTTTGTCACACAGAAATTCACACGCATGCACACACACACACACACACACACACACACACACACACACACACACACACACACACACACACACACACACACACACACACACACACACACACACACACACACACACACACACACACACACACTCACACACACACACACACTCACACGTGTAGGAAAGGAACTTGTTTAGGTAAGGGCAGGACGGCAGAAATAATCCTTCGAGCAGCTTTTTGGTGGGGCACCCGCTAGAAAAATATACATATTAATATATATATACTGTACTGGAATGTAGGCGAGCATACCTTGGCTCATAAGATGCTTCGGACACAAGCATTTAGAGGATGATACTCATCAATCGTCAATGTAGTTGTTATTTTGGCTGAAATATTTGCTTCAAGGAGAATACGTTTCAAAAGAGAAATCCACGTATGCACATGTTTGTCCATGATTCTGTGAACTATGAGGATGAAAACGTTGAGTCCAGCTGAGAGGAGCTGGACCCTCGCACTGACAACGCAGCAGCGATGTCACGATGCAGCGGGGATCGCTGCAAAAATCGATATAAAAGGGAAAAGTTGCAATGCAGTTTTTGGATTTGGACTTTGGACTTCACTTGTATGACTTCAGACCTCACCATGTGTCCTCAGTTTATTTATTTGAAGAGTTTATTTTCTATTTATTGACTGATTTTAAGGTGGAACTTGTTTTCAAAATCAAATTATGTGTTGTTTATTTAAATTTAGTTATTCAAGAAACAATACCATTTCAGTTGTACTTTTAAAAAGAGAACACATCTGTTTTGCACAGTTTATATAAATTAAAAGGAACATTTGGCAGTCGTTTGTCTGCAGATCATTATGTTAAAAAAAATCTTATCTTAAACTTAAAAATAAGGTGAATCGTATTGAATCGCAAGTTGAGTTTACCGTTACACCGTTATTCATTTTTTTACAGTCCTTTCCTTTACATTAATCTAGCACTCAACCTGTCTTTGATAAATGACACCTGCCTGTCCTGTGCTTGATAGAGCTGCTATAACAAA
>NC_048413.1:25175664-25179230 GCF_013103735.1 Etheostoma cragini | reverse complement strand
GAGATGCCATGTGAAGGTTTAGGTGTTAACGGTCCTACAGCCTCTGACAGATTGGCTTAAGATTGGAAACAGACCCATTTCGACACCGATCAAAGTCGAACAACATCTGATGCCGAACTGCATCGTCGCCTCAAAGACAGCTGCTTCATCACTTTGCTACATACGTCTTCTAAAGGCTATGCTGTTCACTCTGGTGATAACATGAAGAATAACTGTGTCATTGATTAATGTACGATTTGACTAATGGTTAGAAAAGAAGGAATGGTTATTAGTCTCCTGTTGGAGCGCTGCAGCACATGATTAGGATTTTATTGCAAAATTAGCACGGATATAACAACACTTTATATTAACACTATTAAGCAGCGCAAACTAATGGTTAGTTTCCTTTTCGATTACTCGATCGTTATGTCTATAAAAAGTCCGAAAATAGTAAAACATTTCCCAACACCCCAAATGAATTTGATTTATTACAATTATATAACATAAGAGAATCGCGTTGAAGAAGCTGGAATCAGTGTTGTGTATTGTTGTAATTTTTTCTCGATTAATCAATTATCAAAACTGTCAACTGTCATTGACTTATCAATCAGCTGATTCATTAGTTGCAGCTCTATGAATCAATTTTTTTATTAATGTATTTTTTCAACAATGATAACTTAGAACTTTGGATCGATAACTGGACTATGAACAGATCAGAGATTATGTATCAATAATTTGGACAGGACAATATGTCTCAAATATATTTCTGTATCAGTGCCAAATTAGTTTTGAAACAGTGTCACCACTGTATGCAGTTTGTTCACCGGAGAGCACTGACAGGCTGGTTTTCAAATGTAAAACAACCCACTGAGTAGGCTATGCATCCTTTTCACATTAATCAAAACCTTATCAATATTCTGGGCCCTATTTTAACGATCTAAGGGCGTGAAGCGCGTGGCGCAGGTGCGATCAGGGCGTGTCCGAGTCCACATAGTTTGGCGGCGGAAAAAAGGGCTCGTGCACCAGGCGCATCATTCAAAAGGGCTGTTCTTGGTGTCTTCATTAATTCATAGGTGTGTTTGGGGTGTAACATGTAATAAACCATTCAGATTGTAATCTCCCATTTGCTTTAAAAGCCAGGCGCGTTTGTACCTTGACGCATTGCTATTGTGATTGTTTTTGCATGTGTGTGTGCGTGTGTGTACGCCGTGCACGAGCCTAGCCGTATTTTACTAATGCATAACAATGAAATGCTGCGCTATTGACTTTAGATCAGGTTCTTGTTGGTCAATGGCGCAAGCACTTCCTGCTGCCTCAAGATAGCAATACGCCAAGAATGCACCTGAACACACCTCCCTGTAAGACCAGCACGCCCATGGGTGCAGGTGCTTTTTAAACCACGTGGGCGCTGGACGGGCCATTGACAACTGCTTCGCTCTTAAACTAGCAAAGACACTTGCGTCAGGCTTTGCGCTTAGCTGCGCCGGGGGAAAAATGGCGCTCTATGTGTCTGTGTTTATAGACTCCCTAACATCAGTTGTAGTTTTATTTTGTAAACTGATATAGGGTGTATTCATCAACATGAATGTCTTTATTAAACATGTTCATGTGGATAAGTTAGTCCAGGTCTAATATCACACTGTAAGATTGTGTGAATTCATTAAATATGATTCAAACTTATCTCGTCTCTCATTCATTAACTGTTTATGAAACCAGTTATGGAAACACCATAGGAGAAGTTGCATTGTTGACAAATACATTAATAAACACTATTGTGGTGATTTTTTAACCATTTATTAAATGTTTATATACTGCTAATAAATGCTAAATAGGGGGGTTAAAACAAAGTGTTGCCCAAAAAAATAAAAAAAGAACTTTACACCGAGATATGTGACTTACGTGCCAGTCGTGCTGTCCGGTGCGTGTTGGGGTGACCGGTGCCGCTCTGTGTATTCTGTGTGCTGCTACAGGATTTGCTGCTTGTATGAACTGCGGTTGCACTGATTCGGAGAACTTGCCACACACAGGCCTCTGGCACTCGGCAGGCTGACTAAACACAAACCGGATCAAATCGAGGCCAAGTATGACCATAAAGCACAGATCAGCGGGACCAGTGGGGTTTTAATAGTTCACAAATCCAAAACAAAAACGCACCAACAAACACAAACAAGCAGAGGAGTTAGTTTTCCATTATTTAGTCCAAGATTCTCGTGTTTTATTAACTAAAATGTTTGAATCCTTCGAATTTATCATTCATACTAAACCAATAAGAATTACGCAGAGGGCGAGACAAAGGAATCAGTGTGTGGAGTCATGGGTTATGGCCTATATGGACTATATGACCTGATATACGGTGATCAGGACAGCTGGTAGGAAACGGGAACTACAAATGCTGCTCAGGGATCAGTGCAACGTCCTCCCCTGCTTTCCCTCTCCATATGGCACACACAGAGCCGTCTGTGGGGGCGAGCATCCCAACGAGACATGTAGAGCAGCCTAGCCCCTAACGCACTGGCTCTTCAGATCTCTGAAGACTTTTAGTCTCTTTTGACGACCAAAAATGGGAAAACCAAAATTTGTTAAAACTAATGAATACAAACATAAAGAACAAGTGGAGAAATAAAAAAGGGAAGAATTTGTTCAGTTAATGAAAAAATAACATGTCTGTCTCTGTATAACCACATATTTTTTCTCAAGGTGGAACACGTGAATACTAGTAAAGCTTCCTCTTCGTCTTTTTCGCAAAAGTTCAACAACATGTAAGGATTCTCAGTCCACTGTGGGATGTGTGTGTGTGTGTGTGTGTGTGTGTGGGGGGGGGAATAAAGTAAACATTGTCAGCAGTTTGCGACGAGACAAACGGGACCTTCAATTTAACTTCCGTGATGTGTAGGTCAGGGGGGGTAGTGAAGAAGGCGGGGGGAGAGGCTCGTGAGTGTCGGGGAAGGTTGGCGTGTAGCTCCGTTCACAGGCGTTTCTGGGCGATGAGTGAGCCCACCACGACTCCGGTCACCAGGGTCATCCCCGCCAGCAGCCACTTCTTGAAACTCTCCTGAGACCTCCGGCTCTCTGCTGCCGCGTCCTGCCCGAAGATTTCGGCAAAGCGCTCCTGGCAGACGTGAAGAAAAGAGAGAAAAAAGGGAAAGGAAAGGGTTAAAATCGGGGCTTTTGTTGTGGAATATGTGCCATTCAAATTTGAAACAAACCACACACATACACACTTCCCAAAATAACAGATTTAAAAAAAAGAAGAAGCCACAGGCAGGTTTAGAGGGTCAGGTAGATTCCCTGTGTAAAGGTCTCTCGGCCTCAAACCAGCAGAGGGCTGCTGAGCCACCAACAGCTGGGTCTCTGTATGACTGTCAGAGCCCACACGGTCACATGTGGAAATTTCCATCCACCACAGCAGTCATACAGGTAAGGCAACTATGAAAAAGCCCCAAAAACCACCTGCATTGACACTGTGCACAGTAACAACAAGAGCTCCTTGATTAAAGGAAAAATCCACATGAAATTCAGCGTTAGGACCCCGTCACGGCAACTCTTGCTTTAACTTGGCCACCTCCCTCCACCTACCTCCCCCCCCC
>NC_048413.1:25095180-25175564 GCF_013103735.1 Etheostoma cragini | reverse complement strand
AGAGAGAGAGAGAGAGAGAGAGAGAGAGAGAGAGAGAGAGAGGAAAAGATCGATAGTTGAAGTGGAAAAAGAGTCAGTAAGAGTCCGTCAGTAATAAGAAACTAAGTAAGAAGTCAGTCAGTTGCTCCTTCACTACTTTCCCAGTAGGCTCTTCCCGCAACAGATGTCGGGCTCTGAGCAGGATCTCGATCCCGCGAGTTCACGCACAGAGCACGACTTCTATTGCCGGAAGAGCCCACTGGTAAAGTAGGAGAAAGAAGCAAGAGAACAGAAGAAGAGATCAACAAAATGGCAGAGTTTGAGGTTAACATCAAACGTGACAATGGGTGGTTCAATTTTGAAGGTTGCCCTAACCCGTAACTAATGGAGGAGAATCGGAGAGCTAGCTAGCAGCGCTAGCTGCAGAGAGTAGAAGCCATCATGCTAGTGCTATTTAAATAAACTCCTGGTGTTATGAGTTGAGAACCTATTGTACCCAATGTTTGACCAAAGAAAAAAACTTCTGGGGGGAGTGTTTTGCCCGAGGTCATCGTGCAAAGGACCCTAGGGTGAAATTACTCCAAATAATCCCTTTAAAAGGATGATAAAGTGGTGAAATCTGACTGTATATCAGAAGTTCTTGTAAAAGACTAGGAGATTTATAGTTTAAACATTTAGTTGATAAATGTAAGAAAACGAATGAACAACTATTTTGATTAGCAAGCAAAATTGCCAAATATCCCCTGGTTACCGCTTCTCAAATGGGAAGATTGCCCCAGTTTTCTTTGCCATACTGAACTTAGTATCTTCCGGTCTGAACTGATGAAGCAAAAACAACAAATCTAAGTATGCAACCTTTAGCTCTGGGAAATTCTAAATTTTTTTTAAGGTTTTCACTTTCTAGAACAGACCCAAGATGGACTTAAACAATACCAAGAACTAAAGGGGGATTAACCGCCAGAAACCCGGGGTGGTTGACAGAGAGGAAGGCCTTGAGAGACATAGGTGAGGGAGGAGGCGTGGGGGTATCATTCCTGAGGCATTCCAGGAGTTTTAAAGCTACAGTGTGTGGTTTCTGTGGCCCCCCTTCAGGAAACAAAACTGTCAACTGATCCAAGCCTTTGGTGACTGTGCACCACCCTGCCCCTCCTCCTCCTCCTCCTCCATCATAACACCCAGTGGTACACTGGAAGTTTAGCCTAAATCCCAAACAATGAAACTGTGAAGGCCCCAGAGCTATCAGGAAACTCACCAACAATGGGACTACGGAGTTGCAATATTACTTAATAAAATATGAATGTAGGAGGGAGGGTGTCGTGTTAACTACGTCATGTCTGTTGCAGTTTATTGCCGGGCAGGGCTTCTGAGGAAAGGAATCTTAGCTTTCTGACAAATATTCTTAAGAATTTGTAGTGTGTGAATGTGCTGGTGGAAGATAAGGAGGAGATGGTGCAATGTGATGACCTCACTTCTGTGGTCCGCCCTATGGCCTTAACCGAGAACTAACCGACAGCTCGATACATGCATCATTGCAACAGTAACATACAAAATATATATAATGGTATTAACAAATCGAAGTGCCAAACAATAAATCCTGACAAGTGCCATACAAACAATAAATCCTAACAAGTATACTAACTAGTATTAGTAAGTCTGAGCGTCTAAAGCCGGATATATCTTCTTCCACCATGCTTTAGAACTCCATTGTGGTCCAAAAACTATATACAAAAAGAAAAACAGCCACACTGTTGCACCTGCTAACATGTTTCTTCAGCCTGATGAATGTGGGCACTGTCGTTAATTTTGACTCAATCCCAAACGTACCGTCCTGCAGCCAAATTTGTTTTAATCTGCAGCTAAAAATACTCCCAAATAAAATCTTTTTGTCCTGTTTGAATAACTTTTGCTAATAACTACAGTGTCCAGCTGTGTTAGGAAAGAGCTGGGCCTTTGTCTTATGGTTAGGGTAACTAAATACAAATCTAACATACAGGAAAATAAAAAAGGCACACTAACTTATGCTAGGCTAGATGTAAAAGGCACGTGAGAATGTATTCTTAAAGCTAAGCCCATGTAGGCTTCCCATCTGCTGTTGGATTTCAAATCCGAAAAAAAGTGTTATAACTAGGTGTTCCATTTGTCAATATAACACGCCATAAATGCAACGGAAACAGAGAGAAAGAAACACTAACTCTATTTGTTCACTGCCAAAGTTTGGTTGAGAGCACTGCCTAAAGCAGTCACTGCTCTTTGGACCTGAAGGTCAGCTGACGGCTCTAAGGTTGCCAAGCTGGTCTCACAGTAGCCCTTAGCCCATAGTAAGCCTTTTCATTCATGGTTTAGCTCTGAATAAACACACGCAGTTCTACAGTTAAATAATGTAGGAACTCAGTGAGCAAACATGCCGGGGAGGCTTTTAGACTTGTGCGTTGAGTCAATGTTCCTAGTGAATGAGTCGGGTCTGAGGAATTTGTACATTAGTAACTGAGTGCAACACAGAAGCAGGTTTGGACGTTTCACTGAAGGCCGCTTTGCCCCACACAAGGTTCATTCCAGGGGAGGGTTCCACCTTCAAACCACCTCAGTCCTCTAACCCTCTATCTTTTTTACAAGAGTATTTTTTTGGTGGGCTTTCCCTTTATTAAAGTGACAGTGGATAGGAAATAGACAGTTAAAGAAATGGACCGACAGATCCTGTTGTTCTGGACGGAGTCCAGTGAACAATATTAGAAGCACTTTTCCGGTGATAGCTGAACATTCCTGCGCAGCATCCAACTGAGCTTGATGACGTAGATGTGACGTGAGCAACATGTCTGAAAGTTGTAAGTGCCCTTTTAGCTGTGCAAGAGAAATCTCAATCATTCCCAATCTTGCAGAGAGTAGGTATACTGTATGTTAGGAGATAACATAGGCACAGACAAATTACTGCTAACTAAAATGCTTGTTAACATTAGAAATTAAACCTAAACAGCTGATCTAAGTCCAAACCGTCTGCAGGCTTACCCTGTACTATACGGTAATTCCTTTACTGTGCGACAGTAAGTTGCGTGGTTATGACACAATCGTTTTGTCCAACCTATTTTTTCCCGAACCGTCAGGGCCATGGGGCCATAACGTGAGCTACATGGTAATGGAGCCTTTAATACATTGTCGTGTTCCTTTAGAAGTAAAGAACGGACAAATAGAGTCTTTAAACGCTTTAGAAGTAAGGTTATTTGATTTCAAAGTGGTGCCAAAATGAATGTGAGTCAATGGAATGCTAACGGCGGGTGATGGCTTCTTAGCATCAAAATGGCGCCATAGAAGAGAGGCTAACCCCCTTGGGATAGACATGAAAAAGGGGGAGAGAGATGGGGGATGACACGCAGCAAAGGGCCGCAGGTCAGATTCAAACCTAGGCAGCAGCAGGACTCAGCCTACATGGAGCAGACACTCTTACTGGGTGAGCTAAAGGCCGCCCCCCCCCCCAACCCACTCTACCAAGGACTTGGTAGAGTGGGTTGGGGGGGGATTAGAGAGAGTAAATATTTTTGACTGATATTTGTCTTCAACCTCGCCTTGACTTCAGACAGTCCTTGATACAGCAGATTAACGTTTTCAGAAAAGTTAAAACTGGCCTTCTAGCTATTGCCATTACAACCAAAATGAATTATCAGTGTTCCGTATGACACAGATGGCAACATGGCCAGATACACAGAAGTCAAAGTGACACAAAACAGACAAAAGAGAGAGCGTGTGTGTCTGTGAGACAAGAGGCTGAGTCTAAATATGCACCGGAACAAAGTTGCTCACAAGACAATGATTGTGCTGCATTTAAGTAAAGCAGTTGAAATTAGCCACGAGGGACTGATACGTGGTACTTAAGTAAATATTGACGTAATGTGATTACACTGTACATCATGAAATGTGAGTCAATGTTTTACTGCGGCTTTCGAAATCCCACGTAAAAGGGCCAGTCTGACCACTGCCTATCCCGGTCTCTGAAAGATGGGAGGAATGTGGGCGTAGAGAACAAACCACAGCACTTTGTCATGGTGACTGACACCTGTAAAAACGGACATGTCACAACATGTTACCATTGGGCAAGAAATATATAATAAAACAATGATATATTATTTATATGGCACTTTATTTTAAATTTAAAGAAGGTTTTTGTGCATTTTTAGGTCTATTTGTATAGAGCAGTTTAGACTGTAAAGGGGAGAGAGAGAAGGGGAAAGACATGCAGTAAAGGGCAGAAGGTATGAGTTCAAATTCGTGGACGCTGCTTTAGGGACTAAACTTCTATATATGGGCACACGCTCTACCAGGTGAGCTAACCAGGCACGCACATATACATACTGTATGTTCATCCACACATATGGCTCTCTTTGGTTATTAATAGTTTTTGGATTAAAAGGGCCTGAAACTCACCCAAACCTGCCTCTTACACACACACACACACACACACACACACACACACACACACACACACACACACACACACACACACACACACACACACACACACAATCTTTGCACTCAGCAGCAAGTTCCACTAGTGCTTTATTTCTGACTGACAGACTGAAAATTCTTTCATTTTACCTTTTCTACCAATAAACTTGATTTCTTTACTTGGAAATCAGAAAATAAATCTTCATTGTATCTTCAGTATACCATCAAAAGAATGCCTGAGGGTTAGGCCCAGCCCCCGTTTCATTTCTTTACCAGCATTACGAGTCAGCGCACTATGCACATGTCAAGAAAAGCACTACAATTGGTTGTATATGCTAAATCTCCCCAAGTCCCACCTGGCAGGTAAACCCAGTCTTTATCTACTCTCTCTCTTTCTTTCCCTTTCACACGGCCACACCTTTATTTCTTCATCTCCATCCCGTTCCCAGAGGAAATCAGGTGCTAGGCAGCGGCCTGTAGGACGCTTTCAGGCTGCGTCTCGGGGCTTTTTCTTCCTGCTTTTTTATCAGTCTAACTTTCTCTTTCTTGGTTAGCCGGGGGACAAAAAAAAAAAAAAGGATGAGGGAAGGATTAGCCCATGAAAGCAACAATGTTGGATATAAGAGAGAAAGGTGGAGAAACAGTGAAGGGGCAGAGGAAAGGAGATTCTGCAGTTGGTTGCCACGGCTACTGGAAAGCCGCTGATTAGCGTGTGTGATGTGTGTGAGTGTGTCTGGGCCTGTAGGTCCATCTCTGTGGCTGATAAATGGCCCAATACTACATGTGGAGAAAGGAGCATTTTAAGGATCATTAGCAGCAGGTTCCTATTCATCAGCTCCGACTTGTCGGTTGCCCCGGTGTTGCACCATAACAAGCTGCAACTGTCAAATACCCTGATGGTGAAACTCCCTGACCACAACGCACACACATAATCCATCACATCCTGAGACACTTTGAAAACGTACAATGTTAATATTAGCAATTGTATGCACACTCATGATGTCAAGCTGAATGCTGCAGACAGTATCAGGCTATCCTGAGCAGATAAGAGGAATCTGTTTATCACCGTTCCACATTCTTGAATGTAAGGATTTTTAGGATTCAACCTATGTATATTTTTTGAAGCTGTATAAGTGCTAGGTTCCGATAGTAAAGAGATAGGTACAGTTTTGACGGGCAATAAATGTAAGGCCAGGTTTTTGCGGGCTTCTGCCTGAAGAAGGAACCTTGGACTGAGTGTGGATTAAAGCTCTTCTCTCAGCAAAGATAACGCATAGCATACTACTGTAACACAATAGCAGTGAAGACGTCTTTGAGAACTTGCGATTGGCATTTCTCACTTTGTGTTACATCATTATTGCAAACAAGAGTAAGCATTAGCCTAGCCGTAGCTCAGATACGCAGTCATTGGATTTGCACTAAAGCTGTACGGATATGTTTCTTTGAAAGTATAAGAGTCATTCTGTCTCCGTGTGCAACATCTGACCTAACCAGCTTGCTTTTAACAGACAGAAGCACTTTCTAGCAACCCGCAGAGCACATGACGCTCAGGCCACACTGGCCACCAGCGGCAGCTGGAAACTGGTTGAATGACGCAGACATGCTCTCTGTGACGAAACTGTGCTGATGCTAGAGAGAAAGTTATAGCTCCCATTCACGTGCAGATAAGAATCCAGAAGGCTCAGTGTTGCAAACTGGAAACTTCTCTACTGTGATAGAAAGCTGACAAAAGCTCTTTCCCTTGGACCCACATAGCACTCTTGCACATAAGGGCTGTGTTGAGTGAGTGTGAGTGTGAGTGTGAGTGTGAGTGTGTGTGTGTGTGTGTGTGTGTGTGTGTGTGAGAATATCTATGACTTAAAAAAAACAATCTAGGTCAACCTGCTTTGAACCAGTCCCATCCAGAGAGAGGGGACAAATAGGCACATGACGTAAAGTGGAAAGTTACTGGAATTGGAGGAGGTCATTCTCTGTGCAGTGTTGGGCATCGTAGGAAAGAGAACATCAAAGAAACATTTAAGACTGAAAAGCAGAATCAAACACTCGGCAAGTTTTTTTTTTTAAAGAATCCCCAGTTCTAATACATTTTTTATTTAATTCCTCACCTTTTCGATACCAAACCCTAACCCTGTGACACTGTTGGAGCATGCTTTGAATTCCCTATGTGTGTGTTATGAAGGACATCATCTGTATGTGAGAGTGCATGAATGAGCAGAATGTGTTGAGTCATAATAAAAGTCATTAACCTCACAGTCAGTAAATGAACGACTAGAATGGAATGTAAAATAAAGGTAGCATTTTTCTTGTCCGGATGTCTTTTTAAGGCAAATGTTTCAACTAGCAACGTGACACTTTTTATAGTGTACCGTAGACAAAACATCTATTTCCACACCTTTTAGAGGTTTAGAACTAAAGGACAAAAAAAGTGAAAATGGTTCTGAGGCATCCCCAAAGTGGAAGGGCAAAAGGATCTAAGCACAGCGGGCGAGAAAAAAAAGAAAATGAAGTAGGATCACAGTTCAAGAGTTCACAAGATCCAAAATCCAAATCCCAAGCCTGATGGTACTCGGGAGTCACAAGGAGAAGATGCTGGCTCTTTATACACCAAAAAATGTCACACGCCCCCCTCCCCCGGCTGTAGTTGAGCAACACTTTCTGAAAGTTGCAACACTTGGGATGTGTACACGCAAACACAGCGTGTCCTTGAGCACACACTGAACTCCATTGCCCCGTGCAGCGTTGAACACAACCCATGATGCGTTTTTGTTTAATGAGTAAAGTCACTGTGTGGTTGATGAAATATGGTATACAGCAACACGGCGACGGGACATGATGTCCTGGCTGCCAAAACAAGATGATGTCAAATAAGAAGAGAGCGTGAATAGAGTTCAACATACAGTGAGTGAATGTGATGTGTGTGTGTGCTGTGACCTCTGCCTTACACTGTGATTAACAGATTAGCAGATCATGAGATCACAGTGACTAGGCAAGATTAAAAGCTGAGTAAATACACTCAAATTGAATGACATGCTGTATTTGATAAATCCAATCACCCACATTGTCACGCTTACAATCACATTAATGGTCTTTCTAAAGAATAAATTGAAATGTATACCATTGCTGTGCTCTGGCGTTTCAGATATAGCCTAGGTGCCTATCCTGTTTGATTTGATAATCTTTGAGATATCTCTAGAACTCGATTGCAGTCGACATGAGGCCACTTCAACTAATTGGACGTTATTAAGAAAGACACACCCCTGCGTATATCAGTTACCACAACTCACAGTGAAGAAACCCAAGAAACCCCAAGAAACTCTCTGCATGTCTGCGCAATCAAATTATGTCAGGGCTGACCAACGGTAGAAAAGCATTTCTAAAGCTTTGAATGTCCCCAGAGGAACAGTCTATTAGGTAAAAAGGATGATGTTTGAAAACCACCAGGACACTTCACAGAGCTGGACATGCAGCCAAACTCAGTGACCGGGGAACAGGGGCCTCTGTCAGGCTGGGGACCAAGAAACCAAGTGGTTACTGTGAGGAAGCTTTGGAACGCCTCTATGGACGAGTGGAGAACCAGCTGGGAGGAAGCACTTGGCCAATCTGGCCTTTGATAGAAAAACTCACTCCTGAGTAAAAGGCATGCTTGGATTCTGTTGAAAAGACACTTTAAAAGACAGAGCATGAGGAATGATTCTCTAATATGATGAGAAACCGCTACCTCAGTTCAGTGTCATTGGAAAAAACAAAAGGACTGTCCTTTTTCAAGCAGTGCTTACTGTATGTTGGTCTCAACACGGCCTACATTTGGTTCAGTTTCATAAAATAATGATCTCACAGTTTAAATGCAGCATAACCATAACCCTGATCCTAAAGACCGTCATCACCATCATATGATTAGAATTACTGTATTCATTATTACTGTACTCTAGTGACCTAGTGGTTGCATGATGTCAGTTGCAGTCTTTAGAGCATCCAATCAGTGTTCAGTTGGGGAAAAACAAAAAACAATGTGAGTGACTGTTCCTCCTTCTTCTTTATCAATGTCATCATCTCCACGAGTTCTATTTCTTCCTGCTCCTCCTCAAGGCCTTCCGCCCCTTTTTCCATCCTCATACATAATTTTTTTTTGGAACAAGGGGGTCAGGCCAGCTGCCAAAGATCCTATATGACCTGGAAAGGTAGAAACGACTGTCGATCTAAGCAACAGGCAGAGAAACCCGCAGCATAGTCAGATCTTAGAACTCAGGCATTTATCTGATGCCCTTTATTGAGCAAGTAGGGTAACTCCTGGTTTCAGGGTTCTACTTCAGCAAGGGACAAGAGCAGAGCCTGGATAATACCAAGGGCAAAGTTGAGGAAAACACAAGGAAAAGACAGCCAAAAAGACAACTAACAGCCAAAAAGATGAAAATGAATCCCTTATGAGAGGAAAATATGAAAAATACATATTACGCTTGTGCTGATGCCTGAGGAGGAGCGCATCCACTCAAGTCGAGTTGCCTAAAACGTGCATGTATCATATGGCCAAAGTTCTTCTTCCATTGCCTATGTAGCTATTTTATATTTAAGCGTTCACCTGTATAAATAAGGTTATTTTTTGCACTGGATGTGGTCCCTCTCTTCTTGTTTTTCTCTTGCACTGCAAGGACCAAGAAAACATGACATTTTAAACAAGCTGACAGGTAGCGGCTCTGCGCACAATAGGACCCAACTGTCACAGCTATGAAACAAGTTTAGACAAAGTGGTGTTACAATAACTTGTCAACATGTCTTTGCTCTTTTTTTCCATGAGTCCTTTCAGTTCAACCAAAAAGCAGGACTTTGAAAAACTGCTCCCGGGAACGAGGATGAGCAGCTTTACAGCCCAACGGTAACGTGCATGGTAGGTAATCGTTAATCAGTCACTGAGCGATTTTCAAACTCTCGCTGACTTCATCACTGCCACCTTAAGCATGAGATCCATGCTGGTGTTGAGGAGGGGGCGGTGAGGGGGAACTGGTTTGAAGTGTGATGAATCACTTCCAAACAGCACAAAGGGATCAAGAAAAATGAGGAAATTAAATCATTAAACCTCCCCTCAGTGGTGACATTTGCTGGTGTTGGTGCCAGCATCAATGCGTTGTATGTACTTCGTCTCATTTGGACCTTGGAGCTGGCGCTGTGTGTGCGACGTCTATGTACGTGTGTTTGTGTGTGCACGTGTTGAGCCGGCGGTGAGACCATGAATTAAAGAGAAGATTAATGAGTAAGGACATGGAGGCTCAGACTCCAATCTGTTCCCTGCCCCACTCTGGGGGCTGTCTCTCTCCACAAAAACCCATTCTGTCACCACACAACACACACAAGGCACAGCAGAAAGGCCAAGGACTCAGGACTGAGTAGGTACATGTTTAGAGAAGCGTCAAAACCGAGAAGGAGAACAGAGAGAGGTAGCTGAAGCAAAGATGACGCTCTGACTGGATGTCTTCCACAGTATAACACCCCACTCTGTAGGCCATCACCCCACCCAGACACTTCACCATGACCCCGAGACCTGCCATCTGTCTGGAAGGCCGAGAAACTAAAATTAAGAGTAGGAACAGTGACTGTGAGACAGAACAAAGACAGTGAGAGTGAGACAGAAAAATAAGATGAAACTAGAACAAAAGAACAAGGGTGCGGGGAAAAAAGGCTGACGAAAATGACTGGAAACTGAAAAAGGGGAAAACCCATGAGGAGTAAAGTATGTGGAGAGAAGAGCAAGTGGCAGCAGTGAGGCTTGCTGACAGACTTCCTTGAAACTACACTTCCCATCACTTACTGTGCTTTTTCATAAAGTTCAACAACATGAAAGAAACCGATTCCCCAGAATCACTTCAGCAGAGATGAAAATCTTTATTCTACACAAGTCAATTTTTCTGCTCTTTTTCTATTATCTCCTCATTCATATTGCAGAGCCACTGAAGATTTCTTTGTTTAACCCCCTCGGCCATTCAAACAAGCCTGTGATGAATATAACGATGATAACATTGATGCCCTTTATCATCGTTTAGTCGTTGTGCTAGATGAGATTGGCTGTTGCATTACCATGAAATACTCATCTACCCTCTCTATAAACTCCTCAGTTCTCCCACTTCAAAACATACCATGAGACTCACTAATCCTATGATATGCCTCATAATCTGATCACAGATATGAGCATAGAGAGAGCAGAGAGCAGGGAAGAGACGGATGGAGAGAGAAGGATGGAGAGGGACAAAATGAAATCAGAGGGGAGAGGGATGCCGGCAGATGCTTAGGCTTCGCACTCGGCTGAATGAAGACAAAAGATGGAAAGAATTAAAAAGAAATCGGTCGCAGGAAAAAGGGTAAGGATGTGGGCGCGCAGTCGGGAGGAGAGGGGGAAAAAGGAGATGAAGATGGAAGGAGGGGGGGAAAAGACTTGTGACCTGATTTCACGACTAAGGCTCGGGAAGTGGAGCAGCACGTAGGCAACCAAATGCATTGTCTACTCATCCAGCTGATCTTCTCATACAACATGTGAGCTGCACATATAGAAAAGTACACCACACACAAACGGCACCATACATGCAGACGTAACCTATTAGCCTACATACTGCATCCTCATCTAGCTGAGTCACAAACCTCGTCTTCCTTTCTGTTTGCCCTCCTCGCAGTCTATGTCTGCATCTCTCTATCTCTCGTCTTCTTCATTCTTTGCCGCCACACGTTACCAGACACTTTCAGGGGGGTGGGGGCACATAATGGTGCACTACAGTGGCATTCTGATCTCTGCCAGCCTGGCAAAGCAGCCCTAATAGCTCCACACTCTGCAGTGTGCAGACACACACACACTCATCTATTACACAGCTGGATGTCTGTCCTGTATACATAAACAGCGTCTGGAAATGAAACATACGGGCGTCGCGCTGCTTTGACACCAGTGTGTGTGTTTCTAAATGAGATAAAGAAGAGACAGAGAGAGATTCTGATGCAGTCTAAATTCAGAAAATGTAGCCATTAGAGGCTGCTGTGAGTGACACAGGTCCTGTCTTTTACATGACCAACTGAGAAGACACACACGCATGCAAGCTCTCTTGTCCTTTGCACCAGTTTGTCACATGTAAAATAGAGCAAAAGGCACACTGAATGATCCTGCAGGAATGTTACAGCCCAGTTTCCTCAAACGTGAGCATGTAGCCACCTCCTGCAACCACACAAGAATGGTTCGGCAAAGTCCCTCTCCTATTCTCTCCAGAGTCTCTCTCTATAGCTTCATACACTTGCATAAACACATCCAAAACACACTTAAGAACATGTGACATGTCCCTGATGTTCTTGTCATGGAGCTGTAGGCAAATAAATCATACAATCTGTTTGCTGTCATTTTCAAGCTGACACACAACGGAGTACAAACACGCACACACATGACGGATTTAAAAGCTGATGAAAAAGTAATGCGTGAGCCTAAACGCATGCATACAAAAAACAATAGACACATCCACGGCTGAGCAGCTACAGCCATATGAAAAACATTCAGAGATCAATCTGCATTGAACCGCCCACCACACTGAGGCGTTTGTTCATGCAACGAGAACAAAAGTGGCCCCCATTGATCCAATGCAAAAAAGGTTTTTGGGATCATTATCTTTGTCTGCGACAATGACAAAGTCGCTTTTAGATCAGTGCGTCCTTTACAGCAACGGCTTTATCTGCAAAGCTCCGACACACCTGTGGGCACAACTAAAAAGCCAGTAAGGCAAATTTCTGTATGTGTGTGTATGTGGCCACAGGTCCTTTGTTTGGTAGTCACATGGCCAGTCTGACTTGGCGCCGTCTCCTCCCCTTTGCACCGCGCCACCATACAATAAATTGCTGAAATGGATGAGACAACAACAACCCACGCCACGTGTACAATTACACACACACACACACACACAAAAAACTTTGCCTGATGAGCAAAACACCCCAGAAAGCTACAAAAAACATCTCTCCTAATTAGGCACATATAAGCCATTAGTGATAAAAGGGAAGAAAAGGAGGATGGGATAGAGGGAAATAAAAGGAAAAGATCTAGGGATGGTGGCAGCTGCACAGGTCGGGGTAGAAGTGCGGGGGTAGTGAGCAGGGATCAAGTCAGAAGGAATCGATAGCCAAGTGACAATGTCACGGGGGATGTACGTGTTTTTGATAAACAAACTGGAATGGGAAAAAGCACTGGAACATGTGTTCCACGGGGGTAAACAAGATTGATGGGGCATGTGGTAGCATGTCTGGTCTACAATATGTTTGTTCAGCAACTATAATCTATAAGGTAGACGAAGAGAAGTAGATAGAAGAGAGAAAGATGGATGTAGAAAAGGAGGAGGGAAAGGGGAGGAAGGGCAGACAAGGGTGGAAGTAAAGGAGCTCAAAAATGATGAATAGGAGGAGGAGGGGAGGGAGGTACAGATAGAAAAATAAGGGACCGAAATTGATCGGGGGCAGTGGGAGGGTTGCACATAGAGGAGGAGGAAGGACACAGGAGAGAGACGGAGGGTAAGACGTATAGAAGATCAAGGGTGGGGGGCGGTGTGAGAGGGAGAGAGAAAAAGAGAGAGAGAGTAAGAGGCGGATTGGATAGGTCCCAGGGGTGAGATTTCCTGCTCCACTCCAATAGAGTAGTCTGACAGACGACTCTGTGGATCTAGCTGCCTATCCTATGTGCATGTTAATTACAGAGAGAGAGGGAGCGAGGGAGAGAGGGAGAGAGAATATAAGTCTGTCAACAAGAATGGCACAAAGGAAGCTCAGGTGTTACCCTCGTCAAAACAAGTCAATGGACTTACCCTCCATGGGTCTTTAATTACAGCCCGGGTGTAGGCCTGCACGATTCGGGAAAAAATATGAATCACGATTGTTTTGCTTAGAATTGGTATCACGATTCCCTGCAACAATTTCTTTGACCATGACAAACCAACAAACTGGCAGCACCAAACATAGATTTTTTTTTTGGCACCTATAGCACATTGGCCATCACCACAAGCCTGTAAACATTGAGGCTTCAATGAAGAGAAGGCAGAGCATTGCAGCGCTTTAAAACCTATTTTATACAGTCTATGTTTAAAACTCACAGAAGAAAGTAGTAGCGCTTGTGATGCAGTTGGCTCAGAAAATTAAATGAGAAGAACTTAATTTTTTTCTCAAATCAAAGTTATTAAAAATGGAAATCATGAACAGGGTGAATTGACGTCGCGATTTTATAACGATTAATCATGCAGGTCGACCTAAATGTTTACCCCACAATGCAGTTCAGCCCGCATGCATACGTTCATAATCACACATATAGATAAACATACTGTTTTTATAAAAATGTATGTCTTTGTGTTTTTGTCGACAAGTCCCATGACGGGCCATAACAAATAATGTCTCTGTCAGTATTTTCCAACTTCCCTTCCCTACTTTTGTGGCTCTCAGCCCATCATATTTCCATCAGTCTATCATGTCAGCCATCGCTGTTTTAAAACGAACACTCGCTACCGTCACACACACCTAAACCTCGCACGTAGTTGCCGTTAGCTCCCCACCTGGAAGCTGATTGGTTCGGTTCGCTGCTGTTTAGACACAAACTGTTTTACATAAAGTCTGACAAGATGGATTACCGTGCGATGTGTTGTGATATCGCGAGAATCCACCTGCCGTGCACGGTAAGTTGAATGTGGGATTTAGTCCAAAAGACCTACAGTGTGTGTGTTCATAGTAAATAAAGAACATGCCTGCCAGTGTTTTTAATAGTTTTTGGAGAACAATGGCAGAGGAATAAGATATATCAGCTTTGGACACACACACACACACAAAATGCTAGTTGGATCGGTTCATTACTGTTGGTCTTTTATTGACATTTGTTGACAAGAAAATGATAGAATAACAGCAGAAGTATTATTTAAGTGCTATAGTGCTGAATACTGAGTACTGTGTACAACCATAACTGGCAGAGACTATAAAAATAACGAAAACAAGGCAATACAGAGCTTGAGGATATTTTTTGTGTAGTTAACTTTTCCCTGACCTTACCGAGACCGTCAACAGCACAAAGCAGAACAACTGGGATAATGGTCTCTTTTTTCCCTTGTTACACCCCCCCCCCCCAACCAGCTACAGCCAAGCATCCCTAGATCATGGCATCGTGGTTCTTCTAAATGAGTTTAGCCTTTATTAGTCTGTCAGAAGGAGAAAAAAACATCGTTTCACCCGGTAGCAGGTCGAGATATTATTCATCTATAATTGGTAATAACCCCATACCCCCACCCCGAGGCGCCTCAATCTCCACTGAGTAATCACTGCCATCGCCTGCTCTGCTGGAAACAGCGTTATTAGGTCGATGGCACTGTTTCTACCTCTTCTGCCTGCCATGGTTTATTATCTGACAATATATGGCTTTCCTCCTGCGCTTCTTTTAACACCAGCTGTGGAGGGAGAATCTGGCTGAGTATATTTATTTCACATCCCGAGCTAGCATCAAATATCTCAGCATCCTGGACAGAGGAGAAACCAAAATAAGCTCTGGCGGGATCATTTATGCTGAGGCTTAATCAGTTTTTGTGACAGCGAGGTTGGCTCTGTTGTGCAAAACACCTTTCACTTTTCAATATTTAACTGTCACCTCCACTATTTCACCAGTTCAGAAGACTGTGTCTCACTTTTTCTTTGTACTTATGCATAGAAAAGTCAATGTGAAAACATAGTACTAGTAAACAATAGGGGTGTACAATAGAAAAAATTTCAAGATTCAATTCCAATTTTTAGGCTTCACGATTTGATTAAATATAGATTTTTGTTTAAAAGAATGATTCAATTTAAAAATGATTCACAGTATGTAAATGTAGTTACTTTTCCCAACCATGTATGTATGTATCCATATTATTCATGTGGAATTGTTTGTCATTTTAACATCCTGTTATGATGTCCATCATGTGTGTGTTGTGTGCAATGTCTGTAAGCTACTGGGAACTTGAATTTCCCCTTGGGGGATCAATAAAGTACCTACCTATCTATCTATCTATCTATCTATCTATCATGTGTTTGCAGTAGACATACAATAAAAATTCAAAAAAGAAGAATTCTAATACTCTGGCTTAACTGATGTACGTTGCTGAAATAAAGCCTGATTCCCAGCATGTCTCGCACACGCCGGCTGTCGCATCCAGGACGTAGAGCTGCCCAGGACGGTTGTGATTGGTTTAAAAGAAATACAAACAAGCCAGAGCGTTTATTTCCCATCTATCCCAGAACGACAAGCGGTGTAGCCAAACCCTCCTCCTATCTCCACAATGCTGAGGTGGAGTCTGGCAATGCGAGACTAGTAAACAATAACAATTACTTTCAGTTTTTGTCGACAAAATGTTGGAAATTGATCATAAATGACCATTATTAATTCACAGAGCCAAAGGTGATTTATTAATTATTGTCTCGATTAATATTGTTGATAGTGTTGTTTTATCTGACCAAAAACCCAAAGATAATAAGTTTACTGTCATAACAAAGACAAGAATCAAATCGTCATATGAGATGCTAAAAACAGAGAATGCAGAAGGCATTTTGCTTGAAAAATAACTGAAACTATATATTTTTGTTATACTACTCATCGATTTATCAACTAACTGTCTCTGCTCGAGACAGAATGGTGCATTCGTGTGCAGTAATATTGGAAAAACTACAGCTTTCCCACTAAGGCGTTGGCTTGTGAATGCGATTCTGCCTTGAAGTCACATTATGAAGCTTAGACAACCATGCATGCAGTGAATTCACAAATGATGAGAGCACCAATTACGCTACCTGACGATTAAAAATATTGATTTACACCATCCATTTACATCATATTTTCTATTATTGTACAATCAACAATAAACAAACCGTCTATACAATTTTCAGTCAAAATCCCTCCAAACAGAAAACTTGAAGATATTTGCGAAGTAACAATAAGATCATGAGGCAGAGTGATGGAGCAACCGTGTGAAAGTGACCTTGCGGCTGCTTAGAGCACACTAATATTTCATCAGCTTACACTCAGGGCACACCTGCCCCACAGCTATACTCGACTTCCCACATCTGCCAACGGCTCAGTGCTTCATCCCCGCGACGAGGCATCAGGGGAGGGAAGGAAGAAAGAAAGGGAAATAAAGACAGAAAGAAAGAAAAACAACAAAGTCTCATGTGGGTTACTCAGAGACTTGGGTGCATTTCAGGGACAGTATAGGTTGACTTTAAACAAACCACTACAAAGAGAAAATAGTAATATTGTGACAAAGAGGAGGGGAAGCAATAGAGTGACGGAAATTAATGATAGGACGGTAACGGTAAACCACCCACTGCGTTGTGTATTTTAGTTTGCCACTGCAGCTTGGGAATACCCCTGAGGCAAGTGTGTCAACTTCTATATAACACGAGACACAAGCCACTGCTCTCTCTCCAACATCGGGCGATCCAAAACAGAATAAAGGTTAATGATACAAAACTCTCACAGGGAAGGAAATGGCATCATGTGCTCAGGACAACCTTTATCCGGCAGCAGGAGAAGTGAAACCGTACCGATGAATACTCAACACAGCGATCCATTCAGCATTTCAGATGAAGTCGTTCACTTCTCCAACTCGAGGTTACGCTGACATGCAAATGTAAAAGTGCTGTATTTATATAGCGCTTTTCTAGTCTTAACAACTACTCAAAGCGCTTTTACATCATATAGGATACATTCACCGTTCACACACATTCATACACTGGGGCCGAGGCTGCCGTACAAGTTGCCACCTGCTGATCAGATAAACACTCACACACATTCACACTCCGATGACTCCGGGACTGCAGGGCCAGGGATTGAACCCCCAACCTTCCGATTGGCAGAAAACCGCTCTACCACTGAGCACCACAAGCAGCTGCAGCATGCTACCTGATGTTGTAAGTCCGACTCGTCGCTTAGCAAACAGTATGCACAACACGAGTATGTAGATTTCTTTATGTGTTTGAGGGACATGAGATCATAGAGACCAACCACACATGACAGATGTGCTAGTGGGGGGCAAAAATAGCTATGAGTGGGTCAGGAAGATGGAACTAGATAAACCTTTAGACCAACCTCTGTAAGTACTTACTGTATCACTATAAACACCTGTTTAGGTATATGATAACAACTAAACAATAATGAAATTAAGTAGTTACCCAATTTGGGTACAATCTAGGACCTACACAGTACCCATGAGCCTAAAAAAAACACTGGGTCACCAATCACATAGGAATTTTTTTGCTAATTAGCAAGTGTGTTTGGTTATTAACCTAAAGTAAAAAAAAAAAAGTAAGTAGGATTTATCCTTTTGGGAACATGAACGTCTGTACAAAATGTAATGGCAAGTTGCTGAGATATTTCAGTCTGAACCAAAGTGGTGGATGGACAGACACACAACACAACACAACACAACACAACACTGCCATCTCTAGAAATGCTGTTAGCATGGCTTAAAAAATGGGGACCTGAAGTGGGGCAGTGGTGTATTTATGAGACCAGACCTCCGGGTGCTGGTAAGAAGGATGTTGCAGCAGCCTCCGCTCGACTAAGGAAATACTAACATTAGTATTTTGCAAAGCTTGAGCCTTTACTATCACATACTATACACGTCATCTGTTTTTATGATCTCCTCCTCTGTGTTATCTCCAGTCCAACACTGAAATAGATAAATAGATTTTAGGTCTGCAGTGCAAACAACAGCAAAGCCACTTTCTGCCCATTGGGATTTTCATCGAGGTACGTGCCGCGGCTCAGCCACTGGGATGTCAGTTTCCATAGGATCGACCTACAACGTGGCGTTGTACAGCGCCACAGCAAATATAAACAGCCCCTCCCCTCACCCCGCTCTCCTCCATACCATCAAATGGCCGGCACAAAGGAAAAGAGCTGACCTTAACTGTCCTGGAGGTGTTCACGAGCTCACGTGCACAAACACACACTAGAATTGTCAAAGGACAGGGCACTTTCTAGCTAACTCCAGAAAAATAAAAATTGAGCTTTCATCTGCATGCAGCTGGCTCTGTGAAGAACGTCGGAGAAGAGAAGATAGGGCATGGGGGAGGAGAATAAAAATGGACAGACAGTGGAAGAAGAGGAAAAACAAAGCACAGAGCCAATCAACTGTCCGGAGTAAAACAAAGGGCTATCTGTAAAAGCCCTGGACTTCATCCCACCCTGTGATGAGAGAACTTCGATCCCCAGGCGGGCGGGCCGGCAGGCTGCAAAAGCTACAAAGCCCTGATGTAGCCTGTTAAGCTCCCACTTCGATTCAGCTCATTGAGCTCCATGCTGCTGATCAATTAGAGAACAGCTGAGCCAGCTGCTGACCACACAAACATTCTGCTTTTTACTGTTTTTAAGAACAGATGGTTGTTTTATGTCATGAGTGTGCTAACTGTTATCTAGTTATGATATATCTAACCTAAAGTCTTTTATCTGGTGGCAGAGTCAACCCCACCCCTGTGCCATGTCACAATCTCATGAAGGCGGATGCAGTTGAAAGGTTACCATGCTGGCTTATCTTTAGGTCTCAACATTTAGGACTCTCCACCAATGATATAGTGCCAATATAGGTCAGAGGCCCGTACTACAAAGCATGATATGGCGTTAACGAGGTAACTTCAGGTTCAACCCAGAGTTTTCTGTCTCACGACGGTGGATCACTTGTTACCCGGTTCAATCGCCATGGTAACTTATGCTGAACACCGAACCTGGTCAGGAGCTGGTTATGTTGGAGATTAGAGATCAACCGGTGTAAAAGCACCGCCTTCTGACCAATCAATACTTGGCTGATAACGGCGTCCCAGTTCTTAGAAGTTCGGTGGAGCCAGAGACTGAATGGGTGGAGCTTGGTGAGAAAAAATAAATAAAACTTTTGGTGCGCAGAGGGAGACGGGCCCTCTTAAAAGTTAAAACTTAGTTTAGAGACCGACAATCCCGTTAACATTCCCCAATGGGTGTCTTCAGAAAAGATAAAGATTTTCAGCAGAGGGAATAACGTCTCTTTGTCAGCTTATTGAGCCGTGCGTTGCCAATGCGCATCGGTTTGAATTATGTTTTTATATTTTTTGAATTTGTGTCATATGGTCGGATCTTGTGCCTGATTGATGGAGAAGTGATATTGATAAGCATTATGATTGATACATTTTTGCCTGTAAAACAGTGTTGGTGTTTTTCATATTTATAAAGTGTTATAGTTTGCTCTTCTTATGTTAAATACGAGGCTCTGGTAGATGTTTACGATTGGTCAGGCTGTGCCAACACCGTGAACGTGCACGCCGCTGGATGGGGAAACCCTGGGTCGATTGAACTAGTTGATGATAACCACCGTCGTGACACAGGGTACGCAGGACCGCGGTTGTTAGGGTTTGGTGAAGCCGGATAACTGAAAGAAATTCAGGACAAGTTGATTTTGATTCCAAGCACAGGCCTCTGACCAGACAGATAGAAACACAGCTGAGCATACAACACACTTTTTATATGTTGTATTTACCAGAAAGACACATCTGAAATGGCTAGGGCTGTCCTTGACCAGAGATATTCTTAGTCGACTAACTCTGGTATGATTTAGTCTACTAATTGATTAGTTGATTTAATCAAACTGTAACTGTAAAACTGAGAAGAATGTATGCGTGTATGTGTATGCGTGTGTGTGTGTGACTCACCCATCCTCCTTGGCTCTGGATCCAAGGCTGAATGTGGTTGTCCAGGTAAACCGTCATCCACTCAATGATCCTGCCCACCAGCGGACTCATCTCCTTCTCCACGCACTCCACGCACAGCGCCCCACCGAAAGCAAAAAGCCCTACGATGCGGCCCCAGTTGACCCCGTCCCGGAACACCTCATCCATCACGTTCTCGAAGCTTTGGTAGGCCGTGGCCGGCGTGATGTGCAGCTGGTTGTGCAGATCGCTGAAGGCGCGGGCGTATCGCAGCTCAAACTCGTTGGCCGAGTCCCGGAGGGCCTCTTTCACCGCGTCCAGGCTCGTCGTCGCCGCCAGCTGTTGCTGCCGTAGCGGGGACGCTGGTGGGGTCCCAGGACTCGTACCATTCAAAGTCCCGTTGGCGTGCGTTGCTACCCTCTCCTCCTCAACCAACCCTGCGACCCCCCCATCAGTCCTGTTTGGAGGCTCTATGAGTCCCATGTGGTTGAGAGGATAGTTTCTCTGGGAGAGTTTATAGTTTATGTAGAAAGCCACCAGTTCTCTGTTTTGAGACATGTTGTGTTTAAATAGGCTTTTTCTCTTTGCTTCGGTCCGTCTCTGTGCCTCTGTTGGTCAAGCCTTGCTGTGTTAGAGTTAACACACACTGGGCCAGGCTATCCTCTGTTCAGACCACCATGGTCAGCTGATATCCAGAGGAGACTTGGGGGGTGAAAACCAAACCTACACAAGGCTGACAAATCAGCTCAGGTCCTGTAAAGAGAAAACAATCAAAAGGTCAAAGTCTGGATAGCCTTTAAGCATGCTGTGATTATACATATAATATATTTATATGTGTGTGTGTGGAAAGAGCAGAGTGCCGGTTTGGCTGTAGACTTTTAAATTAAATTTGGACAGGTAGGGTCAAAGTGCATCTCTCTAATTGGGCTGTTACATATGGAGCAGATGGCAATGATATTAATGAGACAATGGTAGAGCAAGTGTGTGTGTGTGTGTGTGTGTGTGTGTGTGTGTGTGTGTGTGTGTGTGTGTGTGTGTGTGTGTGTGTGTGTGTGTGTGTGTGAGGACGAGAGACAGTGAGAGAGACAAAGGGAGGGGAGGTGTGAGGAGGATGAGGTTTAGGTGAGGAGAGATCAGAGGGAAAGTCTGGCGTGAGGTGTCCATCTCCTGATATAACCTATAACCTTCCAACCAAGCGTTTAGGCACCATGTTTGTCTCAGCTCCAAGCTCTCTGTTACTTACATGCTCATCTGCATACTGTCTGCTAAAGCATGCCCTTGGATCTCCTTACAAAACTGACTTTCCGCTGATACTGTATCCCCAGTATCCAACAGGTTATTATCTCATAATCGATGTAGGAGGTTGGTCTGAGTGCATTAACCCAACTTATCCGTGCTGGGCTTAGATCACTGCTACCATCGCAGGTTTCATACTGCTCTGACACTACTCTGCTTTAGTATGACAGCCCAGGTTCAGGGTTTTCCCCAACATTAAGAGGCTTGGGCCTACCACCCAAGCCGTTTTGGGCACCCCCTAAGCCAAATGAAAGTAACTAAATTACTTTTCTCAAATCTAATGATTATAGTTGGTCCCCTGTGGACTTTTTTAGCAAGTTTTGTCTCTAAGCTTTTTTTGAGTGTAATTTATTTTTTATTATTTGCTCTAGCTTTTCCAACATTTTAGACACATATGATAAGAATCAAGAAATTTTTTTTTTTTTTATTGAAACACGGCAGGTTTCTGAAATACATGAATCATAAAATAACTATAACCTTACAGTAGATGTGGGTTGCCAGTCTGCCACTGCTAGCTCTCTCAACCGTGTATAATGAGTTGTTGCATTACGCTTCAGTGACCATATAAAAGTATCCAATAAAGTTAAACTACCTTGCTTACAATGCAATTGAATTCCCAGCGAGCCTAATACATTGAACCCTTAATGAACTCAAATTCCAAAACTCTCTAAACATGCATATTCCGGTCGAACAAATGTTTGGAAAGTTAGTGTGTGATACGTAGTAGAAATAATTGTGGATATAAGAACTCCCCTATTGATAATGTAAATTAAATCATGGTTCAACTGCTAGTGTTAAGATGTAAAAATGATGTATGTTTAGATGTAAAAGCATTACAGAAGTATGTAGCTGCTGAAAAACAAGAGTTATGACAGTAAAAAGCTTAATAATTGAATCTCTTAATGCACTCATATTAGAGCTGGAATGATAAGTCCATTAATTGCTTGTTTGATTGACAGAATATTCAATCGGTTCCAGGTTCTCAACTGTGAGGATGTGATGCTTGTAATTGCCATATATTATAGTAAACTGAAAATTTGGGGGTTTTGAACTGTAGGTCAAATAAAACAAGTAAGGATAAAAATAAGGAAACTACATTGATGTATATAATGACATTTACTATTATTTTCTGACATTTTAACAAAGCAACAAAGCAGCTTTTCAAGAAAGTAATTTGTAGACTTATAATTTGTAGACTCATCAAATATGAAAAGAATTGCTTTATATGTTGAAAAAGATTTTTTTTTTTAATTACATTTTCTAAGTATGTACATGTTAATTAGTAAGTATAGACATTTTGTGTCAACACAATTCTCCCGTGTGCCTTATGACACGGTCCTAAATATTCTGGCGCTGAGCCGAGTGATACAGTGCTTAAAAAAAATTAGTTGATGATCTAATCGTCTCTTTTGGTCGATGATCATTATAAAAGAAACAACAATGTTTCTTATAAAACATATTTGTCCACACAGCTTGATAACACTACTGCAACGTATAGGAAAACATACTTCATTAAAGATGGATGTCAATATCCTGCAGCCAGTGAATTGGGTTTTAGTGAGTCTGCATCACTGAAACAAAAGACATCCCATATCCCATTAAACTGGTTCATACACAGACAGACACACAAAAAGATGTGGGAGGAACATGACCTGCTGGTGATCCCAAACGGACTGCTGGCTATCATGTGGGACTCTGACCTTTCCTATGACAATATTGGCATTTTAGCTGATAAATGGTTGGACCTGATAATTAGTGTATGAAGCGGATGGAAGGGGAGCTCCATGCAAAGTAATGCTGCTCACATAACATAACATAACATACATCCTCTGCTCTTCCTAGCAGCACAATGGAAGCCCGATCCAGTCTCTGCTGGCTCCTGGCCAAACAAGCAAAGTGTAGTTTCCTCAAGCCCACATATTCCAACTTCCCACAAAACATACGTTCAGCAAACTCTTTAGCCATTATTCGTAGTCAAAGAAACAGAAAGAGGCTGTTGGAGCAAATAAAGACACAAGGCAGCAGTGTTTACAATGGCCACATGGTCCCATGCTACCAGCACGTGGCTGGGGTTTTAATAACCCAGCACTAATGTAAACACCACACAGCTCCTAAAGGAATACCAACGACTCGAAATGTTGCACCTGAATGCAACATTTGTAATGACAATCGTTCAAATATTAACCATAGCAAACGGAAGGTTGTGTTATGTTTATTACGGTGGAATCTGAACCGTGACATAAACAGATAACCAGTGTATGTAAGCGATATATACATATATATACACACACACACACACACACACACCCACCCTGTACTGCCTTAGTAGGCTGCTTGTCCTGTATGGTCTGTGTGAGCCACATCTGTGTTTCGCCGTAAATAAAACAAAAATAAATTCACATTTCGATCGCCGTCTCTAAATATGAAGACTATAGGCCTATATGATATGAAGACTAAGATGTCTTACCAGCTGTACTAGATTAAGTGAAGTTATCCTCGGTTCGTTTTTTCTCTGTGAAATGTCCCGAATCTGTCTGTAAAAGAGCTGTCAAAATCCAAGAATGTAAGGTAGTCACTTTGTGTGCGGGTGTGTGGTGTGTTTGCACGTCTTCCCCTCCACATTGCAGGCCCAGCCCTCCTCTATTACGTAATACGACGCCTTCAGAGATGTCTGAATCTCTGGATCACGATCACATCTAGAATAATCGTTTCAGGCTTTTAAACGTAGGACTAATATTACACATACTATTATAAAACTACATCTAGTAATATAAGACTACAGTTTAGCGTTTATTGATCCAGGTGGACTATAATCTAACACACAGCGTGAAGTACAATTGTAGAACCCCATGTAAATAATATTTCATTTTTCGATTATGTGTACATTGTGCCGGGTGTATGTCTGTATCTCCCTCTTTGTTCACTTTCTTTTTTTTTAAATCTGTGACAGAGCTTTTTCATTATTATTAACAAATATATAAACGTATATTTGATGCACGTCACGTTTTAGCCTTAGTCACTGCAGTTCAATTGAACATTGTGCCTTTTTCTTTACTCAACAAAACTGGTATTTCCAATCGAAGGAACACTTGAGAAATTGAATTTACAAACGGATAAACGGGTTTAGTATGAGACCCTGAAGGCAGCACAGGCCATTACAGTCTCCTGTCATAAACACTGGGCTATAGACCTTTAATCACAACGCATGAAAATGCCACTTTGCGACACCACCCTCTGTTCCAGCTCTAAATAGACTTCACCCCAAAGGCAATCATTACAAAACTAAGCAAAGCATTACAGAAACACACAACTCCGCCTAAATACTTATGGTACTATAAGCTGCTACTGAACACGTAGCTAGGCTACTGAAGATGGCTGTCACTATGGCTATACAGTCTTGGTGTATAGTCCCACATTCGTATACTGTTAACCTATAAATGTGTTTTACAGTGGCAAAATCATTTACTACAGTATGCACTTATACTTTGCATCAAACAGAATTAGATTTGACTGGAAAAGCTACAAAGAAGCCAAATTAAGGCTATACCTTTTCTTCCAAATCTGTCGACCTCTTTCCTCTAGCTAAGTAACGTAACGTTAACTGGATTCAGAGCAGAAACATCCACCCTTTTTTACCAGTCTCTCTCATAAATTTCGCCAACACAACGACCACACTCATTAGAATTACATTCGTAGCCTAAGCAGAAACTCTTACTTGTAGGGTGGTCTCCATAAAATCATGTCTGGTGGCTCACAATCCAGACCCCAGCAGGAGTAATTGTATCCGTCATTGCTAGCCCGTCTGGCTAAAACGCCGGAGACGGAGATCTCCTAGCCAGCTACTGGCTACCACAGATCCGCCCACAAAATAGCCACGTCCTTTACGTAACTTCACTTTGCCATGCCACTTCAGTCCAGCCAAGAAGCTATAGTTGACAGCTTCACCCAGCGTAAAGAAATAACAACAAATGCATTAGCCAAGAGTAAATGTAACGTTAGTCCTATCACCGGAGTGTTGTTTACCAGTTACCTCGCGACTTAAGATGACCGCTAACGTTAGCTAGACCGGCTAGCAGCACGGAAGTCCCAGCTAGCGCTAACTAGTTAGAAGCGAGCTATGTTTTGTTTTTTTGGGCGTCTGACCCCACGTCAATTATGTCAATAAATAGTTGAGTGCAACTGTCACATTCCTCATTGTCTGCCTATCTAGTGAGTGGTTTAAGGATTAGTAACATGGCGTTTTTCTTTACGTGCCTCCATGTAGCAGCTGTTAGGCAGATTTTCACTTAACATGCGATGCCCCAAAACAAAGGCTGTGAGAGGTCTCCATAGTAACCTTTGTTACCCCAAAATGTAGCGCGCTTCCGGCCCACTACTTAGTTTGAGCACAGTGTCACCCTGTGGACATCTTTATAGGAACACGGGAAATCTCTTCCACATTTCCTACTCTCACAACGAAATTAATGTCTTATTTTAAACACAAATGAAAGGGTCAGTAAGGCAGACGTATGTCTCAACTCAGGTTAAAGCCTGGGTTAAAACTGGCTTTACTGGCCATAGAAGGAAATAGCACAGGTGTAACTAGTACGGTAATATTAATGTCGGCTCCAGTCGGTTCAGTTGTCACTGTAAGCAATACAAGAGAGTAATACAGTACCACAGCCGGGTAACTGGGAAACCTCGATAGCAGCAACAGGGGCGTAACACAAAATTCTGGGCCCTGTAGAAAGGCATTTTCAATGGGCCCCTCCCCACATCCACAGCTATTCATTATAGCATCTTTTTGTGCCCCCCTCACGAGGGCCCCGAGTACTCTGTCCCCTTTCCCCTCCCTAGCTCGACACCCTGAGCAGCAATTATTGAAGTTATTAGTACCACCTGTGTTTGTCAAGTCAAGATGTTCCCTGTGAGAAAGCTCTTAAAAACTGAATCAATTGTCACTAGTGGATCAGAATTCAGGTTTATTGATTACATCACCAAATGTTTGGAAGATTACATCACAATGTTATGTATAGAACAGTATAGCACTTTCATTTCTATGTATCTTACATTGAAAACTTTACAGTCTGCTTTTTTCATTTACTGTATATATATATATTTATATATTCCCTTGTTTTAGGGAAGAAAAGTAGACATCCATAGTTGCGAGGGAAGGAATGCTTTTCAAAAATATTTAAATGCACTTTAAATAATTACATACATCTTTTTAAAAAAACTGCAAAGGATCCAGGACCCACAGATTCCAGTATCTCTGTAGATAAGAGTTTTGGTTTCGCTCGGTTTCTGAAACTTTCTGTGGTTCAACTCTGCTGTTAAATGTGACATAACCAGAGCCTGCCTACGGAGAGCCTGTTCACTCCCTATAAAGCCCCGCTGTACCAACCTGGAAGTTTTCGAGAGTGGAAGTTCTCCCTTAGACATTCTCTGACCACACTGATGGGCGGTCCAACCATCCAGAGAGCAAGTTGAAACACTGGGTGGTGACAATACATGAGCAAACTGTGGCAACAGATGTGCAAAAGAGGGTGGGCAATGGACAACCACCGTGTCCCCTTTTAGGGCCAATTGATGGATTAGTCGAGTTTTTTTTTTTTTTTTTTTTTTTGAACCAGCTGTAATTCTACAGCCAGAAGGAATTGACTCTGTTTTACGTCCTTTACTGTAAGGCTTACTGGGTCAACACACAAAGGAATGACAGAGGGAAGTAGTCTTTTAACCAACCTTTCATTGTAAACCAACAATCAGTGTGAAAAAATAATCATAACAAAAATTAAAGCGAGTGGGCAAAATAAATAACTTAAATCTCACTGACATGGAATTATAAAGATGACAAAAGGGTTGTGTCATAGAAAACAGACTTCTCAAACCAAGCCGCATTAGATCTTCAATAGTGTTGTAGGAGATGCAGATTGTGTTCACCTGCAGCTGGGAGTTTCAGTCTCTTTACCTACGGCAACAGCCCGCTACCAAATAACACATAACAGGGAACATACACATTAAAGTGACAAACGCTTTGCGATGGGAATCGATACATGAGGCTCCAGATATTAGAAAATATTTTGACTAGATCCCCAAACTCAAAATAAGTGCGAGGCCGCGGGTGTCATTGTTTTCTAACAGGCACAGTTGGCCAAGAGATTTTCGCAAAAGCCGCAAATGTAAGGTTCATCGAATTCAACGGTATTTTTCATTTGCTTTCAGTATGTAGACATACTTCTTTTGTTAAGTATTAAAAAACAGAAAACCAAACCATCAAAATCAGATACAATATCAATAAATTATTTGTTTACAGTTCTTTTCTTGTCATTACAGTTTGAGATGAGAGTCAGGGGGATGATGAATGACAACAGTCAGCAGAGAGTGCTGGTCACAGTGCTGTTCATCCCCGAGACAAACAAGGGAGGAAGTACAGGGTAAAGACTTTTCTACAAGCTGAGTGCAGTAGGAAACACTTTAATACAGACTCCTGAACTGAGAAGGAAAAGCTACAGTCTTTGTCATCTTCCTCCTGACATTGCAGTCCCTCTGTGATCTCTTGCAGTCCAAAAGAGGGGGAAAGTCTCTTTTTCTGTCCACCGGTGATCAACTCGACAATGTCCGCCATCATCTCCGTTTTGTCACCCGAAGCCTGCACCCACCCGTTCTAGGATGTGAGAGTCCGGGCAGGCGTCCCCTCGGGGGCAGCGATGTTGAAGACGGAGCCGATGCGCAGGAAGAAGCGCCTGAGGACCGCCCGCAGCTCGGGGATCAGGTCAAACTGCATCATTTCACACAGGTGGGGGTAGTAGCAGGAAGCATGGGGCTTGAACTGGAAACAAAGGACAAAATATAAGCACAGTGATTCAACCCAGTGACACACTGGACGTGCTTTAATCCCTGCTAACAAAACAGAACCAGTGAATTTGGAATATACACAACTGTGAAAGGAAGGGCGTTTGCTCTGGGTGGTGTGGGCGCTGCTGGAAGTTCACAGCAGGGCCTTGGATGAATGTGTGTTAGGACATTTCTGTCATCACTTATGCGTGTTTTTGTTGCTTTTAAGGGCGATTTTAATGAAATAAAAATTTGCATTCAGGCAAATACACACAATTTTAACAACTAAGATATCTTTCAACAACTTTCCTAAAATTCACAGCAGGCCTTGCACAAGAGACTGGTGCCGATCCAGTCCACTTAAACAATGCTGTTATCATTTTTATTGATGCAGTGGTTAGTGTTGAATGTTTGCATTTTTTTGTTCTAAAGCTGGCTCCATGGCGCCAACATTTCCTACTGCCGTGAGAAGCATGCTGGCTTTTTTCACTAAAAACTTGAATAGTTTTGCATTAAAATGCCCTGGAAAGAAACCCTGAGTCATTGGCTCACATGAATCATCAGTGAATCATGCACTCAGAGTGCATGACTCATGATGTGCATGAGGAGACAGCTTATAAAAGGACTTTTAAATCACAAAGTGTTGTGTTGTGTGTGTTCCTGCCTTGTCATCGGGCAGCCGTAGCGTCCTGGTGAGCAGCAGCATCAGCAAGCTGTTCCAGGCCTCTCTGTGGCTCTCTGAGGTCAGACTGATGAAGTAGGCCAGAGCTTCACTACACACCCTGAGAGAGACCACCCAACACACACACATGGAACATTATGACCAACCCAACACTGATCCATCTCACTGAATAGGCAGAAGCGGTTGGCTTGTGCCAGAGCTACTACAGTACAGTGTTTATTGTTATGTTTTAACATTATAGAATAGCAGGCCAAAGCTCCACATCCTGATATGAAGCACCAAAACCAGTTATTATTTACTGATTAACACCACACATACGTATTTGTGATGTAATCCATGAGTCAACTGCTCCAGTGCAGCTGCTCGGTGAAAAACACAAGGTGACTTGTAACAGGCTCTAGAATGCAAATATATTCTACAACATACACACACAGTGTACAGTTCATAAATATATAATGAAGTATGAGCCATGTGTCAAAAAAGCTCACTCAACGCAGAACAAACAACAACAACCAACTATTAGCGCTCTGGAGTTGTGAAGAATAACTATGTTTTTTTTTTTTTACATCGCATTCTCCGTCTGTTAGATTGGTTAATTAATACATTTTTAATGGATGTGTCTTAGGGCTGTGCAACTAATCATATCTGAATTTCAAGACAAATTTCACAGTTCAAAGTGTTTTCACAGTTGATTTTTTCAGCTCAATAATTGCAACATCTTTCCAAAAGTCATTGAGTGATCATGCTAAATAATCGTGATTTCATTATTAACCTAAATAATTGTTTATAATTGATTAAAATGTACTCCTTCATCGAGCAGCCCTAGTGTGTCTGTTGATATTGTAAATTTGTCTTTGTCGTCAACAAATCCCACAAAAAGACCAAAAGCATTGTTGTACTCACAGTAGCAGGCGTGTCTGGATGTCAGGCCATGAGTCCTGCAGCTGAAGGTCAGAGTACATCCTGAATAGGATTCTCAGGCTGCAGGCAAGACTGCTGGTCTCTTGCTTCAACAAGTTGGGCTTGGATTTCCCCTTAAAGCCTGAGGGCAAAGGAGAGACAATGAGTGGTAAAAAAACCCAAAACGACAACAGTTCTTTGGATTGCCTAGTCGTTATATATAACACCCCTGGTGTGATTCTGGCCTTTGTTGCATGACCAACCCCTCTCTCCCCTCATTACCTTTCTCTACTCTACCAAATAAAAATCAATACAACAGACACTAATTTTGGGGTGGCCTTGGGGTTTAAGGCAGTGGCAAAGAACCACAATGTCCCTGGTACAAGTCTGGCTAGGGACTTTTGTAGGATGTAAATGTCTCCCCTTATAAAAGACTCATCTCTCCACTGTCAGAAGAAAATGCCCCAAGAATGCTAAAAACAACAACAAAAGAAAATGGGCTGAATGTGTGTAGGGATCTAGAAAAAGATCTTTTAAGGTATTGTCAGTGTGACTGCCTGGCCTAAATACTCAAACAGCACAAAGAAAAGATGCTCTCTGCAGAGAGGTCACCCGACAGTGGAAAGTCTTCAGGATCAATAATCTAGGCAACAACGAAGTATCCTGCTAAGCGTCTGTTACAGACTTTGAATTCGTGCTAAATACAAATTCTAGATTACTTTGTAACAGTAATAACTTTAGAATTAGGGTTACCTGTTAAGCCTCATTAAATACCTTTTAAGGTGGTGAGGTTATATATATTATAAGATATTGTAAGGCTGTTTGACAACAGACAGACGGTCTCATAACTTTGACACGTTTGTAAAACATTCTACTCTATGTCATAAAGGACAAGTGCAAAATATAGGAATACAATTGTATGAACTGAGCTATCTTAGGAGGACTTTTTACTGTCCATTTACCTGCCCTCCAGAGTGCTGTCCTCTGTTCGTTGTAAGAGTTGAAGTCCTTGGCGAAGGTGTGCGACTCCAGCAGACAGTCCAGCAGCTTGAAGAGGTGTGCAGAGGTCATGTGTCTGTACATACCTTGATCTGAACGCGCCTCGCCTGCCTCAGCCTCAGACTCTTCCAGAGCATCTCGCTGACGGGGGGGACAGAATTTCACAACTTTCACTAAGCGTATGCGACAAATTAAGATTACACAGGGCATTTTTGCTCGCTGCTTTGCGTTGTTGAGTGCTACACTTTTTGCCGGAGCACCATGAACGCCTCAAAATTCATCTCAGAGCAGAAAAAAATATCCAACGTCATTAACTACACAGAAAAAGAACGGTTGGCTGAGGACTGGTGAGTCGATGGTGGCCTTGCAAGAATATGACAAAAGACCCAACTGGTGTGATCACTTGCATACACATCCTTAGGGGGGAATTGAACCAGCACATCTCCGGTTCCAAACTAAACTCCCTACTGACTGAGCTACTGCCAACCCAAGTTTAAGTGTGATAGTTGAGCTTTGTTCCTCTATTTCAAACGTTCAACTTTACTCAAGTATTCATGAAGAATGTGAGCACAAATGAAAGCAATGTTGGGATAAAATGTATCTAGAGTAGCTGTTGTAACTTACCTGTGCAGCAGCCATGTTCTCAGCATCCTCCTTCTTGCTGGTTGAGGGGTAAAATACAATGTTGTCTATGGTCTGGATTAGTTCAAGCTGTACCACGCATTTAATCAGCAGCCCTGCAAACAGCTTCTGGTCTGAAACTCCTGTAGAACAGGAAAATACAACTGGTGTGGAGGATCTATAGGGACTGTTCACCTTAAAGTTAAAATTAACTGTGTGTGTGTGTGTGTGTGTGTGTGTGTGTGTGTGTGTGTATGTGTGTGTGTGTGTGTATACTCACTAGCATTGGACTTGCCCTTCCAAGTGTCGTCGCTAGACATCTGGCTGTGTCCTCTCTCAGACATAGCTCTGTCGTAGCTGCTCTGGGACAGGTTGTCAAAATCTGCATCCTGGAGACAAACAAACATCATGGACGTTCACAGGTTAGTGTTTTACTTCTGATTGGGTGGGAAGGTTAGCAGGGAACAGGACAAAACAGTCCTTTCACTGGCTAAAAGCAGCTTATCTTTCTTCATATCAAGTATAAAGCCTCTGCTGAGCTGCTGTTGTACATACTGTCATTTTTGTTAAGTCATATGAGTGTATTTGTTAATTTTCTTACAAAGTGTTTTCCATCTGTGGTTTCCTCTTCCTGTCCAGCTGGTCGCCAAGTCAACAAACTGAAAAGCAAACAGAATGGCAGATCAGGAATCAGGTGTTGTGATCACATCCTGCCACAGAAGCACAATAACATTTATGAAGACCCTCTTTCTAGCAGTAAAATTGTTCTTGAAATCTTAAGACAATTAAGTCTCTCTTATCTTCCCTCTGAGGTGCCTTAAGCACAATGACCTCATAAGAGGCAAGATTCCAGCTCGGCCCGTCTGAGCTTTCATTTTCCCCAAAGGCAGAGCAGGATACTCAGGGCTCGGTTTACACCTATCACCATTTCTAGCCACTAGGAGACCATTGGCAGGCTGGGGCAACTCATCAGTGTTAAAACAACTCCTAATTTGAAATTTTCATGCCATTGGACCCTTAAATTTTTTTTTAAAAGGATTGAGAGACAGCCGTCCCTCTCTCTGTAAAACCAGGCAGCGCTGATCAAATACAATCTGTTACTGAAATTGGAAAAAGGGGAGCTGTTACTGCAACTTTCTTTTCAGAAACATATTTTAGCTTACGGTTTACTTTAGCTTACTGCTTAACTTTAATACCAGGCTGCTTGTTACCAGCCGGCAGGCCATTATAATTCAGTGAAATGCTCGCATTACGTGACCCACCAGAGAGAGTGTTTATTGGTCCAGTGTGGCATAGTGCATTCTAGTAGATGTAGGTTTTCTACCGTTTAAGCAAAAGGGAATACCACAGGCCCTTGTCTCTGTTTTATCTGGCCATGTAGCAACAATTCACAACTTGTTTTGCCATTCTACTGCAGATACAGCCCAGTTTTATGAAGACCCTCTTTCCAGCAGTAAAATAGTTCTTGAAGTCTTAAGACAATTAAGTCTCACTTATCTTCCCTCTGAGGTGCTTTCTTTGTCCAGCCAACTGTGCATTTAGTTTTAAAAACGTTAACAATTAATTAAATAAATAACTAACTGACTGATTGAACTCTGTCATTAAGACTTCATGTGCAGTTTCAGTAACATTTTGAGCTGATTGCATTGAAACTAAAATGACCGGATCTCGAGCTGAAAATTGCGTGGTTCAGGACTTACGCGTGAGGGCTGGTGTTTTGGAAGATTTCCAGCATACAGGAGCAGGTGATGTTCCAAACCTCGGGGCTGAACTTCTCCCCGTTCAGAATCACCAGGTTCTCCAGACAGTTCGTCCCCGACCGAGCCAGCTGCTCGTTGTCTGTACAAGAAAGGTAATGACTGTGAAGCAGATCCGACACAAATACTGAGAACTTCATGCTAAAACGTTTTAAATGCACAACGTTTGCTGCTTTTACACCTCATGTCCACTGCTCTGTTGTTTCGAATGACATTTGGAAACACTGCTGACCCCATTTTGGTTAAACCCTGGAAAACTCTTGGGGGTTGAATTTGGTCTAGGTGGGCAAAACCAAAGACCTTTGAAAATGAGGACGTAGACAGCCACGTCACTCAGTCTCTCATCAGCTAGCCAGGCCCTCTACCTTATGAGCAAGATCTGCTCTTTGTGTGGACAGATGAGAAGTATTAGTGTTCTGCTTTACCCATCTAAATAAATCTGAACACCCACCTTGCCTGACACACCACTGTAGCTGTGTGAAAATGTCAACCAGCAGGATTTCGCTGAGTGGCTCATAAAACTGGGTGAACACATCACAGATGGCATACAGAGCATGGTTACATGTTGTCGTCATCCACTCGTGTTTCTGGAGGCATACAAGAGACAAACATTAGCAGATGTGTTAGGTTTTTTTCAAAATTCCCCATTTCCTTCTCTATGTGCATACAACTTAATAACAGTTTTGAGAGGACATCCTTAAAATAAGTATGTAGGTTGTCAAAACATGAACAACAAAATGGGAGTTGACGGCTTGCTACTGGTGATGTCGGACCTCTGTCTGCTGCTCAGGGAGCTTCATGTTGTCAAAGATGCGGAAGACGATCCTGAAGAGGTCGTGCCACCAATGCTTCTCGAAGGTGTGACCGTAGCTCTTCATGATCTCAAACATGACTGTGAGACCTCTGTCAGAAAGAAAGAAGGACAAATGTCAGTCTCGCTGCTTTACAGCTCTGCATCCAGCCTAAGAAAGAGTGCGTAATACGGGATCATGAGTCAACAACATGTGTGAGAGACATTAATCCTGCTTCTTTTCACTCTGCTGATGTCATCTTTTGAAGTGCTCCATATTCATTCTTAATTTGATTAGTCCACCATGTTTGTTTAAACACTGATAAATGAATGTGGTTATATTTTAACTTAAAGAAACATTGACTTATTGTAACTTTAGCTTATCCACCGTATCCCCCAGAGTTAGATAAGTCCATACGTACCCTTCTCGCGTGTCGTAACTGTCTGGCGCACCCATCGCTAGTCTAGCTTACCACAGATGCTGGAGGTAACCAGCTCCAACTAGCCTACTGCTCCCAATAAGTGACAAAATAACACAAACATGTTCCTATTTACATATGTTGATTTGTATAGTCAAAGCGTGTACAAATAACAATGTCAAATGAGACACAGCCACCTTCTAAATGTATACATACTGGGAAATATATTCTCAGAAGCCAAAGCACAGCAACTTCTGCTACTTGGGCGGAGTGATTGGCCTGCAGCACACAAGAAGCCCCATGGTGAGGAGCAGAGAGTAACACCAATGCTTTTGAGATGTTGCGCTAAATCATTCCGCCTAAGTATGGTTAGAAGATGAATGTGTCTCATGTGACTGTAATTTATACACGCTGTGACTATACAAATAACAACATGTAAATAGTAACATGTTGGTGTTATTTTTTTCACTTTTTGGAGCAGTAGGCTAGTTGGAGCTGGTTACCTTCAGCATCTGTGGTAAGCTAAGCTAGTGGTGGGTGCGCCAGACAGAGTTACGACACGAACAGAGATGAGAAGGGTATGTATGGACTTATCTAACTCTGGGGGATACGGTGAATAAACTAAAGTCCCAATAAGTCAGCGTGTTCCTTTAAGTCTAATGTAGCAGACATGGTCTTTTTTATTGTAATTCGGAGCGGTCAGGACTACTACAGAAATAAATTCAGTTAACTAGTGTTTTTATCCAGTCATGCTTCAATTTTATGCTGCATGTTTTTTTTGTGTTAGATCACATTTCGTTTGTTGACTTCACTTATTTTCATACGTTTTGTCTTTGTAACAAATCGGGGCAGGTAACGCCCAAGGGAAGGACTAACCACTGGAGTTGAAAGGTGAAGCTAAAAGTGTGCAAAAATGTGAACTAGAGTCCCCACAGTGAATTGTCAGTTTGAGCTATACTCCACACTGAGCTGTTTTTCTACCTGGTCCGGACATCTAGCTTGCAGCGGTTGATGATACAAGAGAGCTCAAACAGAATGGGAAACCAGCCGCGAACCCACACCCGATCACCGGGGGCAACATTCATGTCATCACTGGTGTATTCCCTCAGGGCCTGGACAGGGACACACGAAGTGTAATACTACATTGTTATTTTTTTAAGAAACTATATTAGTGCTGTTTGCAAATGATAGATACAAGCCATTAACCATTTATCTTGTTAAACAATTGTCATTTCATTGAACCGATGTAGTAACATTTCCGTTGTTCCGACCTGTGGCCTTTCTGAGACGTATTTAGCGCAGTGTCGTATGAGTCTGATAGCCTCCATGCTGGTGTCAGGAAAAGCTGCGTTGCACACAAACTCAGACAGGCACTTCACTGCATCTTGGAACGAATCGATAGCAGCTGCAAAGTGCTGCTGGAAGGTGTTCACTGAGGAAAGAGTGATGAAGAGAGGGAAAGAAAATAAGAAAACAAGAATGATTGGTTGGTTAAATCTTCCCTGCCATTAATTCTCCCACTCTTATACAAATCCATCTCGCTTTCAGCTAAACAGTTGTCTCTGTCATTTGTTTATTTTAATCATCGGAGCCAAAATGGCCGCCCTGAGGAAAGACCTGCAGTCATACTCACTGACAATGTGCCCAGTGGTCTGGAAGGCAAGCTCTACTATGGTTTCATCGTGGTCGGAGGCCGCCTGGTGAAACACTGAGAAGATGTTCTTCCAACCTGAACGGATGTTAGCCGCCTGGGAGTTCACCATCTGAGCCACACACCTGATCACCATGTCTCTTATTGTGGGGGACCTGGGGAAGAGGGGCGGTGTTAATATGGTGCAATGCTGTGAAAAACACACTCTCTTTATATCTTCTGTAGCACGGTACCACCCAGAATTTGCCAAGCTAAATTGAAGACCTTTTTAATAACACCTAGGATGGAATTGAATGCCAACTTCACAGCCATATAATGGAAAATAAGTGTTGAGTTTAAGACTGAGAGAAAAACGATTTACAAAGTAATGTTACCTAATTTAACAAAACATTTTTATGAGGTGTTTTTTGTAAACATCTGTCACATTTCAAGCTTTAATTCTATGAAACAAAACATATAAAATAAATTAAATTAAAACCTTACCCACACAACATACGTATTTATATTACAGTATTTATTAAATCCTACAAAATACAAAAAAGGAAGACCTTAGTAAAGAAAATCTAATACTTTTAAGGCCTTATTTGTTAGAAAATTAAGACCCCGGGGGTACCTTGTGTATACAACCCATTAGTGCTCCACTATTCCTAACCATTCTTACTCCTATTACCCTGTAGCGATTTACTAGACCACTTTTAGAGAGTACAGTCTCCCATCCCCATCTGGCCATATTACAATACATTACCTGTTCTTCTTCATGATGTGCTCAAAAGGCCTAAGGAAGTCTTTCTGGAAGCGGAAGTTGGCCAGCTCCCCTTTCTCCAAGAACTTCATGGAAAGCTGCCTCAGTGAGTCCACAGCGAAGATGGCTACATCCTCATTGGGGTTACAGCCCACCTGGAGAAAGACAGCCAGGAGCAGAGCTCAGTAATGCAGTGAATTTAGTTTACTTAAATAGATGAGTTGTTTCTTTCCAAGACAGTTTGGTCCGTGTGTGTACTGTATACTCTACTTTAATTGAACTTAACATGAGTTGATTGTATTTGGGTCACATGGGGTCAGCGCAGAAGGCTACTGAATATAGTTGATACAGAGCAACATAAGTATTCATCTAGAGATGCATTTCTGGCCATTTGGTGAAAATCTGTCAAATATTCACTGACTGCACAAAATAATTATAGAGAGATGGATCTAAAAGTGTTTTATTGATGCACTATTTCCGCTATGTTTGGATCTGTTTTTTTTTGTAAACTATTCATCTGTATTTTTAGTGAAATGATAAATGAAAAGCTCAGTAAAGGTCAGTGCAATCCTTTATTTTAGGCGAATTGGGTAGACTTGATATTTTGTATATTCTTATGACAAAACATGCCCCAACTTAGTACATCAAAATAAATGACCATGTGTGTGTGTTGCATACAATGTCATTATGTCTAGACATAATTAACGAGCCTTCGTATGTCCCTTAAGCGGTAATAAATCCTGAATGAGGCAATACAGGACAAAACTAAGTGCACATAGCAGCAGGGAGTCACTGTAGCTCAAGCTTTATTTTCTACTTTTTGTTACTAACCTTGTTGAAGTGGTCTCCTATGACCTGCCAAATTCGAGACCACTGCAGCCTGATGCGGTTCATGTTATAGTAGGAGATTTCCACAATCTTTTGCAAGCTGAACATCCTCGCCTGGTGTGCTGAGGCCAACTCATCCATGGACACCGCACACAGCCACCGCACAAAGTCCACTGGACACCATTAAACAGCAACACACGATAAATAACTTCTTTCTTTGTGACATACATAAACAGAGATATTGTAGGCCACACTCACCAATTGCATTTCCATCTAGCCTTGTTGAACCAGTGAAGATCCTGCAAATATAAAAGCAGCGTTAGTACCTGTATGGAATAGAAATCTTCATTCATTATATGGGGCGTATATACAGTAGATAATGCTATTATTGTTTATCATTAATGTCCTGTATCAGAGTACTTTTAGGGGCATTTTGTCTTACCGGTCCACGGCTACCACCACACTCTGAGAGCTGGTCTCTCCTACTGACTCCTGGATGTGAGCCATCTGTCTCTTGTCTTGACTTCCCACCAGGTTACCTTCACCATTAAACACATTTTACACAAACTAATATATACATTCATCCATCACAACTTTTAACAACAAAGTGAATAAGGTATTAATGTGGCATGCGTGTGTGCTTCTATATCTAATTAAGACTGTTTTTTTCACAAAGAAAGACATTGTTTTTACATTAAACAATAGCTGCTTTGGAGTTAATATGTGATATTCAGTGGCTTGAAAAAGTAAATACCAGCTATTACTGTAGAAGCACAACAGTAACTTGTCTTTTGATAAGAATCCTCAACATAGAGAAACATTATAGATGATTTTAAGAGTCAGGAGTTAAATTGTGTTTGTCTCTTACCTAGGCCCAGGGGCATAAACTCCTCTGTGCCAGAGGGTAAGCCCTTGATGCCAGTCTCCTTGTCCCGGACCACCCCTGAGATGTAGCGCGTCTTTACCCCTGTGCCAATCAACTGGGCAAGCTCCAGCTGACTGATGCACCTCAAGATCTACAACACAAATAATGTCTATGGGTTGTCTGTTTTATTAATTTTAGAATAGATTCACTGAACTATGTACCATTTTTATCCAGTTTATATGAAAAATACATCCTTAACAAAAACATAAATTAGTGATCTTAAATTAGTATCTTTATTATACATCTCTAAAGTTTGAGGTATTTTCCTTGGGATGCAAGAATACAATTTACCAAGGCCCCAATTTATTAAGCATCTCACAACCTATCTTTTGCGATAAAAGTTGACCAACAGTGATATTGGCACTTTCAAATATTCTATTTTTAGATTCAAAATGCAAGAAATGCGACTTCTTCTTATGTTTGTCTAATGTTAATACGCAAATATAAGTGACTAAGCCATCTAGGTTACATAAGAAAAAATATGCCCCAAAATAAATTTTATAATCATATTTACCAATCCACTGGCAAAAGGCCCAAAAAAGTAAACACTGGCAAGATCAAATTAAAACTGAACATCCATGGAGTGAGTATATATTGCAGTGCTGTTGTATTAGACTGCATTAGTTTGTTTTAGGTGTATCTAACAAATTTGCAGCTGAGTGTATGTTATCTGATAACTGGTTACTGTTATAACTGTATCAACAATACGTTTTCCCTGTGCTACAACTGCTCATAACTTCTGTTAATAGGTAGTCACCTCATGCCAGGAGTTGCCCAGGTAGTTTCCGTCTGTGTGGGCCACAGTGATCAGGGTCTTGATGGTGTCAATGTTCTTCTGCTTCATCTCTGTGATGCTGGAACTGGCTGTCAGCAGGGTGAATCGGGCCAAGGCTTGGACGTATGCGTCTCGCTCCAACTACAGATAGGAAGGTTTTAAACATTGAGAACACTGAGCCAATGTCCTGTTCATGTGATATAATAATGTAATGTAGACATCAGGCTCAATGTGTGTGTAAAAGATCAGTAGACCTGCATGCTGAAGATGCAGGCGATCCTGATGGCACATCGAATGCCCTCCAGACACAGTGAAGCTACCTCTGGGTCGTCACAGTCCTGCAGTCCCACGCTGAACGCTGCCAGCAAGGGGGTCCAGGCCAGCTACAACATAAACAAATTATTGGCATGTGTACATTTTTAAAAGGTAGACAAACCACTATGTTGGCGCAACAGTTTGGCTCTTTGGTTATAATATATATTCCTGTGTTTAAAGATCTTGATCAATCTAATCATGAATGTAAAGGAAATTAACAGAGTAAAAAGTAGCACCTTGAACATGGGCCTGACATGCTCCAGGTGTGTAGCACTGAAGAAGGGAGCCTGAGCGTGGCTGACGGCCTCCATCAGAGCTTTAGCGGTCTTTGCCATCTGCTCCATCTCCATGTTGTACAGCAGACGCCGCTGCTTCTCACTGGGTACACCTGCAGGGAGGAGAACATAAAGGTTTCTGATGTTTTTCAGCAAACAGTGAATAGTGTCAGGAAGATCCTGAGCCAAGAGGATACCAATGTGATACATCAACAGTCGGTTGCCTTTCTTCTTCTTCTTTTTTTTTTTAAACCAGCCAGTGTCTGACAGAAGCTAACTTCAGAGAAAACTTTTATTTCAGAGAGTTATGCTGACAGAATGAATGGAGACAAGTACTCACTCTGCTTGGTGGACTTTGGGGTGATTGAGTACTCTTTGCTCTCCTTCATGGCAATCTTCTTGCCTGCAATCTCATCATAAATGGAAGATAGATACTCTTCAGGGAGGTCCTTACTGTCGTTAATACCGCGATTCATCTTGATGTATTGCTCCTTTGTCATCTTGTTCTTCACCTACATGAATGAAGAAGATCGAGAAAGGCAGTTGGAGTGCTTAATTAAAAAGGGAGGAAATTGGGTGTAAAGAAATGGGACACAGTGGAAAACATTTCCTGCTGAGCTATTCAAGCATTGCCTATTTAAAAATTAAAAAAAACACACAAATAAGATGCCTAATGTCTTGCCATACTCAGGTGTTAGCTCTTATCATTGTTTGGTTTTTATACACTGGGGGTATTTACTAGGCCTGCTGCAAATTACTGCCAGGGTGAAGAAAACACTTCAATATTAAGCAGGGTAATTACTAAACTGCAGACATGAATGAATCCAGCCACAGTTCACCTGATTTCCTAATTTGATGCACACTGCAGATGTCTGGGAAGCAGTGGAGCAAAAATAAAAATGTAATGTGGCGGGGATTAAGTTTTAACTATTTTTACTATATTATTATGAAAACAGGTGAAGCTGAAAGCAAAAAGCTACTGAGGGAAACAGGCAGGTACATTAGTGTAGAGGAAAAAGACTGTCGCTGCTGCTCTTTTGTCTTTCTGTGGTGATGTATGTAAGTATGCATGCATATTTAATTTTACTGAAAAAAAATTCTTGACTGCTGTCAAAGTGGTCTCATTGTCTCTCTCTCTCGCTCTCCCTCTCTCTCTCAGTGTGCCATATTTTACACCTGCTTTTCCCAAACTTTCCCAGAAAGACAAGATACTCTTGCATCCTGGATGATGCCATGGCCCACATATAGAGATTAAGGTGATGAGAGTGACAGGACATAAAACAGTCCACAGTTCTAACCTGAGGACTGTGCAGGTCTGTGGTAAGCATAATGATGGAGTAAGCCAGCACGTAGGCAGTATCTGCACTGGCAAACAGAGTCTGGCTGCAAAAGAGAACACACATTGGGGCAATGGTTAGTACGTTGTTTTCTTTTTAATCAAACGTAAACTTCTGTGACTGAAAATAAAAAACACCTATCTGTGGTCTTTTAAGGCTGATTTATGGTTTTGCAGAAGCTTTGGCCGTAGCCTACGCAAGTGGCCCAAAGTTAATACTTGTACGTTGGTGTGTGCATCAATCTCTAAGCACATAGCAGGGCCGGCTTGTGCGTGTGTTGGGAGTGTGTAGTTGAGCGCGTGAGAGAGTGACGGGGATTAGCTTCGGAGCGAGGACACTAGAGCGGCATAGCAGGAGAAACAAAGTGTCTCCTTTGCCTTTCTTGACCACAGTGGGAAATCGGAAGTAGGAAAAGTTAACCCTCTCCTTGATTACATGTTGTTTAAGGAGAAAGAGAACCGGAGAAAGGTCGGTATTCCCACGTTTTTAGATACGTAACCCCATTGATTTAACGCAGAACCATAAATCAGCCTTTATTTTTCAAAAGGAAATCTAAAGTGGGTCTTACCCCTGGTTGCACTCCAAGTATCGAGCAGCAAACTTCTCCATCAGCCTGTCAATCTTCTGGGCCTCACCAGGCAGCCTGAAGCCTTCCAGGAACGCTCGGAGTGCCGAAACAAAGTCCCGTCCACAAAAGTCCAACTGGTCCACATAACAGTACATCACTTCTTTGTTGAACTTGATGTTCTCGCCCACAAACTCTCCCACTTGGGTCTGTGGGCGCAGAAATAAAGCAGTTGGTAGGATTGCTACCGTGAATAAACAGTTATGTTTATTGAGAACACACAAAGTGCTGTATATTTTAAGTTTGGGAAATCCCTCACAGTGTCCAGTCGGTCCTCCTGGTGTAGGAACTGGGCAATGTCCTCGGCTGTGGAACCCAGCATACCCTGGTCCTGCAGGTACTGAATACCTCGCTTCGGCTTCTTGTTAAAACTGGAAAGAGAAAAGAGGAAAACCTCAATGTTCATCTATCCTAAACAACAACAAAAAAAATTAAGTATAAAGGAGAAACTGTTGACTGTTCCAGTGATAAAGGCTAATCCTAAGTGACCCTAACCAGGTTGAGGAAAAAGTTCTCACAGTTCAATGCCGTGCTCGATGATGTCCTTCTGCTGTTTGATAACCTCGTACTGCTCCGGATGGTCTGCCTGGGAAACCGCGGCGATGGAGGAGACGGTGGAGTCTAGCGAACTGATGCTGTCTCGACGTCCTGCCAGAGGATCTGGGAGCTTCAGCTCTCCTCCCTCACTATCAGATGGATGTTCCTGGCCTTCAGATAATAATGATATGTTTAGACTTGCCCCACTCTCCTTTGCATTATTCACATATTTACTGTACACTACACACTTACCAAGGTTAGCTTGAAGGTTTGGATTGACATACATGTCTTTGCTCCACTCCACCATACATTTGAGGATGGACACCAGACACTCCAAACCCTTCTTACGTAGGCTCAGTTCCTGTGAATTAATATAGAACCACCCTGTTCATTTACACAGTCACACACATTCACATACGGCATGTTACACACAAAACATGACGTATGAAACTATGGCCAAAAGATTCTTGCCTCCCCCTTTGTAACATTACAACTAGGCGCTTATAGTTTTAGAGATGTGTTTAGTGAACAAAGTAATAACTAGGATTTAAATTATAAATATGAAACACTGAGAACTCATTGTCTGTCATTGACCAGAAAGATAACCTATTTTTATTTTTTAAACTTCTGCTCCTATGTTGCTCCTTACAATATGCAACATTGAGTCCCTGAGTACACATCTACCTGCAGAGGAGTCATCCCAAGCTCCTGACCACTCCTGCCCTGAGCAATCTTAGACAGGTCGTTGACAAGGCGCTCAAAGATGTTGGCTGCATTCAAGTCACAGTCATAGTTCACGTAGATGTCAACCACACACTGGGCATCTGGGGGGAGAGAAAGGTATGCCAAAAATGTCATAAATTGTATTCAATAAAATGAATTTCTTAAGAATAAACACTACACTGTAGAAGTGATGTAGTAACTACAATAGTGACTTGACTTGCAGCACTTCTCATATCCATGCAAAAGGTTTTCCTGCATAGACAGTTGTTGAGATTATTCTCTTGTCAGCTTTGTCAATGAAAAAGATCTTAAATCCTTTGAAAATAATCTACATACAACCACAGTTGTCTCCCTCCTCATATTTACATACGTTCCATCCATAATAAATGAGCCAATGTCTTAGTCTTCTATGCCTGGGCAATGTCAGACATTATAAAACAACGTGTCTACAGTAGATTGGCACGGAGGGGAGAAGTGATCTTCCTGCTTACTCAGAAAACTATAATTGATCGATGATGCAGCCTGTAAGAAAACAAAAAACCCTTTTCTCCCATCACATCATTTGCCAAATTTGGCACAAGCATGTAGCTCTATCCATTGGCCATGTCAATAAAGCTGTAAGTAACATTAACATACGTAAGTCCGCTATGTCTAAATGAAAAAAAGCCATCACTTTAACAGCTTGATGAACAGTACTACTTCAGTTTTAAGTTGAGAAATGCTTGTGTCAGTGGATTTGCACCTGCACAGATGCGTGTTAGTGTCTGGATAACCATCCACTTGTGCTCAAACGAGCTGGTCGATGTCTCCAGGATGGTCAGAAAGATCTCCCGGAAAAACACCTGAAACAACGTGGACGACAGGAGATAAGTCGGGAGATTAAGTGACTCTTTAATCAAACAAGCAGCAACAGGTAACATTTTCCTCTTCAGCCTTAGCTTTGCCAGACAAATAACACAGACGAGACTCTGCGTCTGTACCTCAATCTGCATCTTCAGGTGGACCTTGAAGTGGGAGAGCAAGGTGAGGAAGATAGCGAGAGAGAGCTCAAAGACCTCAGGCACAGAGGAGACACCATTTTTGGACAGCGCCACGCACAGATACTGTTTGATGGCGTTGACAAACATCTCATGTGTGCGGAACACCGGCCCGGCGCCCTGAAGGACAGACAGCAGCAGCTGCAGGGAGACAATCTTGGACCGCAACTCATGGGATCTGCAGAGGAGAGGAATTTAAGGAGGGAAATAGACAAACACAGTAAAGCAGCATATGGATGTGCCTTCCATCATCATGGTATTAATTTAATGTAGGCCAGTCTGACTTCTGTGTGAGCTTCCTCCAGGCTCAGTTTACTCTGCCCTATTTACACAGAGTGGCTCAGGATCTAGTGTTACAGTAACTAGAGATGACAGGGCCACACAAGAATGGAAAAGGGCAAGTTAACCTGTGGCTCGTGAGATGAAGAGCTGTACGTAAGCACAAGGCATTTACATTCATTTTGGCAAACTGCTGCCATAAGATGGACCAAAAGTGGGTCAAGGAAGGTTGTCAAGAGTACAAGCGTTGATGATTTAGGACACTTGTTGCGTGTTTCCATAGAAGTTATCATCATATGAAAAGATTCTAGTTCTTCTAAAAAAAACATCTTAATGTTGTTTTGTAAAAAGAAATGTGGCCTGAGACTTAAGAGGCTTGGCTATGCTAAGTTATTGTGCATTTCGAAGTCATATGAGTTACAACACTGACTTTGGGTCTGGAGGTCCTTCAGCCAGAGGTTTCATGGAGAGTTTGCAAAGAGAGCGGAACACTAGAAAGGCATCTTTCTGCAGGATGTGGGAGAATCGAGCAGCACCGTGGGGTCCCTGCAGGGCCTCGGCATCCTGAGACAGAGGAAGAAACTCAGTCTTAACTTTTTATGGAAGCAACCCTTCTACATTATTAGGGGTGTTAAAATTAATCGTTGCATCGACACATCGCAATTCGGACGTGGATGATGCAACAATGCAGTGACAGACCATAATTGATTCTTGCCTACTGATGTTACTTGTTGATTTTCCGGCCGCTGTTTTTATTAATTTTGCCTTTTGTGTGTCTGCTGTGTTCGGACACCACTCTATTCCGGAAGTGTCTTTTTTAAGAGCAGATACAATCAAAATGGGAGTTGTTATCTGACTGCTTGAATTTATTGATTAAAACCATGTGTAGCAATAAATATTAATATTGAGGAGGTGACACATCGTGACATTGAATTGATTCAAATTGTAAGACCAGTGAAGATTCACACCACCAGTCTTCGTAAAAAAAGCCCTAATTTGTTTCTGTGTCAGGACAACTCCATATGGATTGTTGTTTGTGGCTTGGCTCTAGATGTGTCCAGAGGCCCTGAGGTGTAAGTCAATAACCTTTTCAACAGGGTAACTTTTGCTCATCAAATTCTGGTAGGAGCAGTGCATTTTGCTGCGTACTAGTTTTCGCTTATAATTACTGAACTCTTCTCTCTTCAACTTGCTTTGGCTGCGCACATGTGGGACTGACAAGAGCAACTAAACAGTGCGGATGTTTTATAAAACTGATAAAAAACAAAGACGTAGAACATTTCTACACAAGGGAAGTAAGCTTTCTGGCCATGTCTGGCTATAGGTGGGGCTGCCTGTATACTTGCACATACTCTACATGTGCACACGCTTACAAGGGTTTACAACAAACAAGAATAAAACACTCAAAGTTAAATCAAATTCCCTTAACTGTAAGATCATACCAGCAGTTAAGGATAAACAATATAACCGATATGATCAGTCATTACTTTGATATGGCTAATTATTTTTGCCCCTGTTCAATAGCTTTATACACTTTTAGCTGAGGTTAATGCAAGAAACGTCAAGTCAGGTCACCAAGGTAGAAATGTAATGCACAAGTTTAAACATCAAATTTAAGATTTGGCATATCTAAACCACAATAGAATAATGGCTCTACAAGCAACTAGTTTTTGTCCCCACTGTGCTAACTCTCAGCAAACTAGTGATTAATAACCAATGGTATTAACACCTCTCACCAGCATATCTGTGGAGGAAACAGAAGAGCGGTCCTCAATGATGCCGTTCATATGCTGACCCTCTGTTCTGACTCCGGGGGGAGCAACCTCTGTCTGCTCATCAACAGTGTGGGCTGGGTGCTCATCTACTGAAGGAGAGGCCAGATGGGATATTTTCAGGTCACGACCATTAAAGAAAAACACCTACCATGAAGTGTTGAGAGGATAACAAAGAGAAAAACAGCATAGACAAGTAAGTTGGGACCTGTTCCGCTGTGTATCTGTGTTGGCTGTTGCTCTCCCTCCTCTCCTGCAGTTGCTGCTGAGTCTGCTGGATTTGGACTGCTCTCCGGTATGTCCCCTTCCTCAGCTGGCTCAGCTGCTGTAGGAGGTGTTGCTACATCGTCATCTTCAAAAGCTGAATCTGATGTAAAGAAAGGAATCATGAAGATAAGAGCTGGTTAAAGAGAGTGAGGAAAAACCTTACATTTTAAACTGAAAACTGGGAATGTAAGTTGACACATACCTCTGGAGGTTGTGATCTGTTCTGCTCCTCCATCACTCGGTGCGTTACCGCTCTCAGGTTCTCCATTGACTGTTGGTGTGTCTGGCGCTTGGTCCTGGTCCAGGTTGGGGGCTGACGGTGGGGGCGTGGAGCTGGTGGGGTTGGTGGTAGTGAGGTCTGGAGAACTGGCTGCCGGGGATAGGGATTGCTGGAACTCCGGAGTAGGTGTCTGGTCAGATCGGGAGGAGCCGGACCTCCGATTACCAGGGACTGGGGATGGGTTCTGCTGGGGAAGACGAAGCCGGTCTTTCTCCTGCTCCTGAGCCTCCAGAGCCTGTGGAGAAAGTGGAAGTGGAAACGGAGACATGTAGAGGAACTGTTATACACAATGAAATTTGGAAGAATTGGATTAAAATAAACTGTCAATTAATTATTAAACATAGTATTACTGAACGCGACAAGCTGATTCACAGCCTGCAATTCCACAATATTCCAATTTGAACCACCACAGGCCGTGATCACTGACCACAGCAGAGGGGCAGCTATGGTTGTAGGATTGGATGCAGGATTGGTGCACTGAAACAAAACTTAGCTAGATTCATAGCAATTGGGTTGTACCAGGTAAGAGTTTTGCAACACTTAAGCAGTCATGTCAATCTAATGGTTAATGCATGTTATGTTTAGACTTCAATGACTTAGTTGGTCGGTTGGCCACTGTAGGTTGAAATGTGATTGTGCACTGATATTAACATTAGTCATTAGACATGCACTGAGAGTCATGAAAGCTCCTCGGCCACAGGTCTCTGTAGCTAATGTTAAGATAATTAGCGTGGTGGAAAGGGCTATATAGCTATGCTGTGATTATGGCCATGGTTGTAGTTTTGGCTGGGGGTGTTTGATTAGGAAGGCTTTGACACATGCGTTTGAGTAAGTACTGGTTACACACACAGAAGCATCAAACCCTATCAGGAGTGCCTGGCCTCATGGCACTTAACTGGCAAACATTACTATTTCAGGTGCTGTAAGGCAAAGTCAGCCCGTTATAAATCAAATCCACAGCAGTAGCCTAAGCCTGGACTTCCTCTTTATGTTGTTGACTTTCTGCAGCCAAAAAGTCTCTGTATTTGGTTTTTATTCATTAAGTATATTGCATAACAGAAAATGAAATGTCTGTCTTTCATCACTTTAATCAATCATTCTAATGTACTGATATGTTTGGCCTTTTTCGGACATCAGTTGTACGGATAGAGTAACAATGTTTAATGCACTAACAGCCTGGTTTTCCATGCGTGTGAAGATAACGTTAAGCATCTGTGTGAGGGTGGCCTTAGCGGTGGTCTGGTTGATGAGGTTGCGGCTGGCCAGGTAGATGTTGTAGCAGGTTCTGACGGTAAGAAGCACCGTGCCCTCGTGGATCTCTATGTGCGGGGAGGTCACCGCCGTCAGCAGGGCCTGCACGGAGAGAAAAGGTAGTCAAGTCAAGACAGGAAGTCAAGTCAAGACAGGATGTATTGTTTAAAAGATGCTGCAGCTGCTGAATCACCACTCCACTTCCCCACTGATGTGGCATGTTAAAGCCACAGAATACTTTTCTCATTCTCTGCTGCTCCATCTCTGGTATAGAGTTCAATTTTCCATTTATAGATAAATTATTAGAATAAAAAAAAAAATTAAAAAACATAATTTTGTGTTTAAGTTTGTATTAGTCAGTCTTAATTAACTGCATTGACATTCCGGTGTCATTCAGCGGTGAATGTAAAACAAACAGAGGTAAATAATCTGCTATAAATCTTATATCAACAGTAACAAAACGGTGTGAGTCTTAAAGCAGGAGAGACTTTGCCCTTTCCAAACAACCAGGATCTGTAATTCATTTAAGGAGAGGAAACTTCAGTACGCCACGGTTATGAATTATATCTACTGTGCAAACACAAAGGCAGGTTGTCAAGCCAAAGAAGTGACCTGTAAATGTGAAGGTCTGAGAAAGATGGTGAATGTGTGCAATGACTAGGATGTATTACAAGCCTTCATTATAAACTAAATGCAATGTTAAGTGGATCTTCTCTCACAAATTCAAACGTCACAAAACAGAATATTGGACATTTTAAACATTTTCTAGATTGTGAAACCTGTTCTGGAAGGAAAACAAGAATGAATTGAACCTGCTCTTAACATTCATTAAAAGTTACAATCTCAAAGATCTCTGTTCTGGTGTCTGCGGTGGCCCAATAAGCCGTAATTGTAACTGTGATCTCATTTTCACTTGTTTTTGAAGTTTCATTTTGTGTAGTCAACGCTCTTTTCTGTGTTTGTTTGACTGTAGTAACCATTCACTCGCAGCGCTAGCAGAGACCAGAAAACATAGTACACAGCTTCACACACAAGTAAGTTGAAGAGCGAGTCCGTTGGGTTAGCTCCGCCTACCCTCTCTGGCAGACTAACCACTGCTGGGTGATGAAAACATGTCACTAACTATGGCCCGAGTGTGATTTTCTCAGGAATGTCGCCACAATCACCCAGTCAGTATTACTGGGCCACAGGTTCAACCACCATTGTGTTTCCTCATTGGGAGATAAACATTGACTAAATTCACATTCATTTAAACGAAAATCTTCAAGATTATTACTTTAAGGTGCAACAAATGAAGGATGTCAGTAAAAAACTTAAAATCCATTAAATCCATCCATCCATCAATTTGTTGTGTGATCATAGATATTGAGTATTAAATTATGGGTATAACAACTTGATTAAGGCGCACAAAAAGGCATAGCAAGGCATACATATACAGTAAAAGTCTACTCTGTGCAAAAGTCTTAGGCAGGTGTGAAAAAATACTGTAAACTAAGAATGATGAATGAAAGAATGAACTAATGATTGTTTCTTTTTAATCAATTTACAAAATGCAAAATGAGCAAACAAAAGAAAAATCTCAATCACATCAATAGTTTGGTGTTACTACCCTTTGGCTTCAATTCTTATATTGTAAAAAGTGGTGCAACGTTGACGATCGTAGACGCAGTACCAGGAGCCATACCTCCGACTATGTTCTTGTTTCCATGTCGGAGGAATGGCTTAGTTTACAGCATTTATTCACACCTGACTAAGACTTTTGCACAGTACTGTATGTTTTCTTTTAAATTTTCAATACTATATACCGTTTCTTAACTCTTTTCCTAACAACAGATATAACATGCAGAAAAAGGTTTTCCCCACTTTTGTGAACCGTGACAAAAAGCTACCTTAAGCATCTTAGCCCCGACTTTTCCACCTGATTGGGTCTCAAACAAACAACTACATTCACAGCTGGATGATCTAAAACGCTGCCAGGTGTACAAAGAGGCTCCTCTGGGTACCTTAATAATCTGTAGCTGGACTCCCTCGTCGGTCTGTGGGCCCTGGAAGCAGTTGCAGACAGTTTCCATCAGCCGGTCGATCAGCCTCTTGCCCGGGGTTCTGCTGTCCGGGGCGTTGCCTGTGATGTGGCCGTACGCGATCAGCTTCTACCGTGGAGAAACAGCACACAGCAGGGCAGCAGAGTGAGTGTGTGCACTTCTCTGAGTACTTTGGGGGTCCTTGCGCTATTCAAGTCATTTTGTGGCGTGTGATGCACACAATTCACTGCACGCTTGTGCCTGTTTGTATTAAGGTGTATGTGTGTGAGTTTAGGCGTTAACTTCAGCGGTGTGTTTGTTTGGAGGAGAACATGTTTTAAAGGGCCACTAGAGGGATTTAGTACTGCACTTCTAGAAGGTGGGGGGATTACAACAGACAAGTTTTAAAAGGACTCAGAAGGTGCAAAAGGAGAGTCAAGTATTAGGTCATGTCCCAAAACACTGGCTCCTAAATTTCCCATAATGCAGCTATAATATTGTAATACAAAATATAATAAACTATATTTATACAGCACCTTTCTCAACAAACAAACAAGGTGCTTTACATGAGTAAATCACAACAACAAATACAAACTAGAACAACGAGACACAATTAGAATTAGCCAATTGTAGGAAGAAAAATGAAATAAAACATCACGTAAATAAGACGTTAAAAAGGAATTTAAAATATAATAATACTGTTTGGGATTTTGAGTTGTTGTGTGTTTGGAATGTAGAATTATTGTTCAAGGTGAACATTAGGAGATTTATTTCTCTGCAATCACCACAAGACGGGTAATACAATTCATAAATACCTGCTGTGAGAAAGTGAAAAAGTCAGAAAGCAGATGTTGAGTTGACATTTGTGTGCGTGTGAACTAACCTGCAGACAGTCCAAAGAGGTGCTAACTATCCGGGGGGATTTGGACTGACAGGCCAACTCGAAGGGCAGCACATATTTGTCTGCCTCGATGTAGTTGGCTCTGGGTGGGACCACTGAACCATCCCTGCAGGGATGAGGAGAGCAAACACTGTTTGCACTATAAACACATTGTAACCTGATGGTAAGTCCGGCAGATGATGTCAATGGATAGATGTAAACATTTGAGTGCACATTTATATTTTACAGAGCATGTAAGCTTCCCATTTAAACCTGAGACAATCATAATGGCATACTGTTAAAATAACAGCATGCCTAACAGCAGATATGTTACCTGAAGGCTGTTTGAAGCGCTGCTGATATACTCTAAAGCAGCAGTAATAACAGCCACAAATCACCTTAGTCACAAATCACAGTGAGCAGCCGGGGCTTACAGCAGACTGCTTCAGGGTAAACCTTACCTTGACTTCTTGCATTGCATCACCAGTAAAGGAAAAAAAGAACTGCAGTGCATTCCTTCATTCATTCATTCAGGGAAAAAGTGCATGACTATACTTACTTTTGTTTCTCAAGCTCTGCCTTGATTTCATCTATGGAGACAGACAGGAGATTAAATGTTATTGAAGTCTGAACTTTAACCCTTTCAGCTCACGTCAGTGTGACATGATCTGACTCTAGATCTGGGGGTTACTGGGCAAATCACAAAGCTGACTGCAGTAGGATGGGGTTGGTTTCCTTGTCTTTTAATAACTGGTGGACAAGTGTTGTTTCTCGTCAAAGTATAATATTAATATATTAGAGCAGGACTGAATTTAAGGCTTACCCTGTTAACCTTACCCGTTTAATTACCAATCACCAGACCAGGTTTTCAGCTTTGATCAAGAATGAATGTCTGACATTCTGAGTTTTATTTTATTTTTCTAAATTTGTTCGAAATGTCTGGAAAATTCTGCGTCCACAGATTCTGTGTGACCCGGCTTTTGACTGATGAACAGCCTCCTTCAGATCAGTGATCTTTCTCATTTTCCCTGCCTCACCATTCCCGTCTGTTCTGCTATCGTTGCTTTTCTCCCTAAATCAATTTCTTCATACTTTTTTTTATGCCCTAATGATCTATCCAAGGCAAGCTAAACGCTACTCAGCTACCCAGCGTTGCAGCCTTGAACATTAAGTAATGGTGTGCATTCAGCCAGATGTGACCAACCAAATCGAATAGATTCACAACGATGTGGCAACAAATACTACTGAACTCAACCCTCACAAACTCAAAAGGGCTACACAGAGGAAATAGGCTTAAGCAACATATACCACAAATGTCACAATCAATGTTAGACTTCAAGTAACTACCAGGAATGGATGACAATGCTATCTCATATTGTAAAAAATGTGAACTCAGTTCCTATAAGTTAGCGCTACATCTAAATATAGAAAGGTACTAATAATGCTCATTTTCTTTAGTCAACTCACCTGGCTCAGATCAGGTGTTTTACTTAAAAGCAGCCATTAACTATTAACTCTCTTTCCACAGTATAGGCCTATTTTAATCATGGAGGCTAAAGATGCAAAGGCCTGCAATCCACAGCATAACAACTTCGATATGTGAGCAGGAGAGCATTGGGAAAGATGAACAGTTCAGGAAGCTTGCATTGAGTTTACCCAAACACCAGACAGCGGTCAGTATGACCATGCAACACACATAACAGCCTACGTTGGCATGGTGAGAAGTCGAAAAGGAGTGCTGTGTTCTTAATAGCATCATGAATAATGAGTGTCACTGGTAGACAGGGACAGACAGCAAAGCAGGTCAAACACACCGACCTGTTTGCCCAACTCATATTTATATACTGTAAACTATACCTAAATGAAGCACAACTTCTTGTTGGCAAATTTCTCAACCACCTGCATTAAGACCTATCTGATCAGTACCAGTTCACTGTATGAGAATCACACGTTTGTTAATCCTCTACACTACACAGACAAGATATTTTGCAGTTGTCGCAATAAAAATGACAATTGGAAGCGGGTGCACATAAATGGGCCGGGCAGCTTTAGCTCAAATATTAACAGCAATGTCACAACGTAGTGAGGTGGCCGGTGTGTGTAACACTATCCGCGATGGTGTTGAATGGAAAAGCACGGGCGTCGGTGTATCGTTGAGTCAGGTAGCCTGTGTGTCTGCGTGCAGAGCAGGACTGGGCTGTCTGGCTGGGCGACACTGCTACGTAAAACACAGGGATTGGTCTGTTTAGCTAGCTAACCTAGCCCTAACTAGCTAAAGACAGCTATTTTTTCGCTTTCGTTTAAGTTTACAGTGATGCCGGGATGGTGAATGCAGGATGCTAGCATCGTATAATTAAAGATAAGATGTAAAAGTGATGCCTACACACATTAGCTAACGCTACCTGTAAAACGTCAACGGCCAGCTGAAAAGACGATGTAGGCCATTCAGATGCTAACGCTAGCTAACTGGTTAGCGCTCCCCTGTCTCCCAAACAAGACAGATACGACCCTTAATATTTCAGTGAAGCGCTACATAAAACACGGAGTTCGGTAAAACAGTACACAAAACAAACACACTTACCAAGCGCCACTTGACAGGCTTTGCGCAGCTGGCTGTTCTGGTTCCTCTTCACCTCCTTATCCGAGAGGATTTTCTCCAGAGCTCGAGACAGAAACATGCTCTTGGTTTTACTGTTTTCTGCCTTCGACTGCTGCTGCTGCTGCTGTTGCTGCTGAAGCTGAAGCTGTTGCAGTGGCCGGTGTTGTTGTTGCTGCATCTCTCGGTCTTGTTACCGCTTCTCTCTCAGGCCGTCATTTCGGCCTGGCCCTGCGGGTAAGCAGGTTACGGAAATCTAACGAAACACGGGCTAGTGTCACTCCAGTCAAGTCGCTACCTCAGCTCAGCGCCGCCATGCTGCTTACACGTCATGTCACGTGACACTCAGCTGTCTGGGTTTTGACAACAGCACCCGGAGGAGCAGGTGACATCGCAGATAGTGTCAATTAGTCTCACATTTAACTCAATCAGGTCTAAACATCCTCTAAAGCCGACGTTGTTAAACGTGTCTGGCCAAAGTTACGCGAGTTGAGCTACCGCTGTAGCAAATAAAGCGCTCCCAATGAAAAGACAGTTCCTGAAATGTCCTGCAGATGGCACTAACACACCACATAGAGAGATAGAGAGATAGATAGATAGATAGATAGATAGAATTAAAATAGCTCAATAGACAATAAAAAGTGTAGCATACTCTATGCAGTGTATAGAATATACAATATTATTTTCTAGAACACACTGGTTATATACTAGAATACACTATGAATATACTGAACTATTTATACTAAAATATTAACAGGATAACTATACTATATACTGTATACATTAGACATGAAATTAGATAGAATGGAAATAAAAATATGTGCAATTTTCCCATGTGCATGGTTATTAAAGGAGCAAAACAGAGTGGTGCCTGGTTAAGACAGAAACTATGGAGATGAGAGTTCGGAAAGTTATCTGTTAAACAGGGGTAGGCGTTGTAAAGATGTTCTGGATCGTGCTACCAAAGAACAGGTTTAGTAAAATAACAGTTTCTATGCATTGACAGACAACAAACAGTGAAGATTGCTACATATTAGTTTATTTTATCCAGCTTCTCCAATCAGCAATTATACATGTACATCTATTTATTCATACGCATCCAGTTGAATCTTAAAACATTTTCATTAAGTGTGATAAAAATGGACATCATATATAGCATTGATATGAAAATACTGACAATCTCCATTACAAATCTATACCGTAGGATTCATCTGGCAAGCAAAAATCATTGCTCGATCACTTAAAAAAAAAAGAATCTGACCCACAAAGCAAAACAAGTAGCCTGTTTTGAGGTTGTGCTAATACAACTGTTTCTCTTCCACAAAATATTATTGATAATTCACAGTATGGAAAGAAATAATAGTGTCACGTCTTGGGCAGATTCTCCTGTTGCTTTAGCCAGAACAGTAAAAATCACCTAGTGAAATCATCTCCTATTGGGCAATAACATGAGAATTATGACCAAAACAACAATCACAAATCAACAAAAACATTCACTTATAAAAAATAAAGTCATACAATTTGTACAAAGAAAGACAAAAAATACAGATGCATGATTAGAGAATAAATAACTGTGGTTACAATCCCAGTGTCCTGTGGTAAAGTTAGAAATTAAGAAAATAAATTAACATTGATTTCTAAAAGTTCAGAGTACCATTTATTACTGTTTAAGGAAAGAAGATAAAATCTCATCAGTAGACAGTACCTTACGCATGTAGCCTGAAACCCAACAGTGGATATCCAGTCAGAGATATTCACTGTCTCATAACAGGTCTTCAAGCTATAAACAGAACTATAAAGGGACATTAGTGAAATAGCAATCTTTATGAATGTACTGTTTCATTACAAGTGCACATAGATTCAGATTAGGCCAATAACCGTTATCAAGGGGGTCTGTGTCTGTCCACCATGTTGTAGCGAGTGAGATGAAAATCACTTTGACCAAGAGAGCAAATGCTTAAAATCAATAAGAGAAATAATAGACATCTGCTCTCACTTCAGGGAGTCAGTTACCTGCAGCAACTAAGGTTAATGTGTGTGAGTGTGTGTATATATATATATATATATATATATATATATATGGAAAACCGTGCCAGAATTTTCTGTGGAGAACGTTTCATGGTTGCACGTGATCAGGGCTTTGCATGTCTGAGGGAGTTAGGTTTAAACGCATCAATCCAGTACAATTTAAAGCTGCACTATGGAAAGTTGTTGGTGAATTCAGATTACAGTTTTTGCCGATTGCTTACACACTGAAATCTAAAGTATTACCACAATTATCCGAACCTTACACTCGGGGAGCAGAACATTGGCCCAGATGTGCCCCACAAGATAGACTATGTCAGCCTCACACTTTTTGCAAAACCCTAAACACTCTTGTATACATTAGACACAAAAGTATATCTTGATGTCACTTCTTAGCAATTCCAAAGCAATACCTGTCAAATGACCACACCTATGAGCCAATGACTATTTTCAGATCATTTCTTTTCATTTGTTGTAAGTAATGGATGTTCGTCTGTTGTTTGCTGAGCTAACAGTGTTATGCACACTCCTGTAGTAGCATGAAAACTGGGACATGTTTTGTTGTGATTCTTCATGTTGAAATGTTGACTGATTTGGGTATATGGAGAGAAATAAATTATATTTTCCTCAGCCTGCACATTGGTCTTGTGTCCAGTTTAGTGAACCTATTGTATATTTGCACTTTCTCTGTGAACTTCATTTATAGTCCTCTAATCACTGAGAAGTATAATTATTAAAAGTATTTTAGTCTAGCAACAGCAGTGTGTAACTGAATGTTTATCTGTATTTAATATTTCAGGACATTGCACCTTGATGAACATGTACACCTAAAAAATTCAGATTGTAGCCCGAGGACTAATTTCCATCTCTAGTCCATTAAGCCGCTAAGTTATATGAAACGTGTGTGTTTCATGTAACAAAGTATAGTTTTTTTTAAATATGTGTATAGCTTTTGCAAGAGAGTTTCATCTTGTAAAGGGTCTGAGGTGTTCTGCTGACTGTGTGTAGTATTTAAAACAAAGGTCCCAGTTTTCAAAATAGTGCTTAAGCAAACAAAAAAAACTGTAAAGTTAGGTAAATTCTATTTATACAGCCCAAAATCACAAATTTACGTCAAAAAGCTTAGGAGTTTGTCCGCCCTTACTGCAACTTAAAATAAGAAACGCAATAATTGTTTTATCTTTTAAATTCAGGCCTAATCTGTCAGTCAAGGTGTTCCTGAGAGGCAGTTCATTATAGCTTCATTAGAAAGCTTTCAAGGAAAGCAAACGTTTCGATGGAAAAGGCAAATACAGATCACAGCCAAGACATACTGTACACAAGACAGACTGCCTCCCCTTTATTAAATACAGTACGTGGAGCAGTTTTAAACCCAGTGTACCTGCATGTGTGTTTGTTTAACTATGACTCAATCTGACCCAGGCTGATTATGAGATACAGGCGGTTTCACTCTTGTCACTGTAAGCAACACTCATTTCATTTCCTCTCGATGTTGAGGTTGACTTTGCTCAGTGTTACAGTCCAGCTACTGATCAGCCATGCAGGCCCAAAGTCAATATTTAGTAGCATTCTGAGTACAGTTGTTACATTCTCTCCTAGTGTGTCATTAATTGAATCCAGTGAGAATGAAGATACAAAAAAGAAGTGGTGCAGAAATACTGAAAAGAAGACTTCACATGTGAATGTCTCAGGACACATTCAAGTGAACTCAGCAGAAAACAAAGGGCAATGTATTGTGCAGCACTGAGATGAGATATATTGAGACATGATCCAGTACGAATTGAGAGGAAGAAAACAGCTAAACAAAAATACAAAATCACATCTGCGTTGGTCATTTTTACACATGCAGCGGGGGAAATAGCCCTTGTCGTGGAAAGGAGAGGGAGTGCAATATGAAGGAAATATGAGAGGGAAATTAATTCAATCTAACATGTCCCATTCCCAGTTAAGAGCCATTTTCTGGAGTGACTCACAACAGATGGAAACTGGTCATACAGTCACTTGTGAGGTACAAGTATTTATAAAAAAAAAAGAAAAAGTAATAAAAAAAATAATATATTTATATATTTTTTTAAAGAAGTAACCGAAATAAAATATATAAAACACAGGCCCGATAGTAAAGGGATTTTAAAACAAAACAAGTTGCTCCCAAGAATAATTAAAATCGTCAACCTTTCATTATCGGTCAGTCATTAACTCAGCAGGTTAAAAAAAAACAAAAAAAAAAAAACAGCTAACAACAGTGGTTAAAAGCATCTGAGCCAATACAAAGTACCCAGACTTGTTGTTTAGGTGGTTTGTCCTTGAATAAAAACTACATTATTATTGCAGATCTCAGCACTTGATTGATTGTTGTAGTGACGCGTTGTGTAAAAAGTACCACAACTGTTTGTCAGGTGCATGCTGTGGCCCCCTGAGGGTAGGGAGGTGGTCATAGTGGAGAACGGGGGGTGGGGCGACAAGGCAAAAAAACAACCACAGATTGTCAACAAATGCTTGAGCTAAACTCCTGCTTCAGTGTGTTTGTTATGGGGAGAGGGGGGGGAGATTAACTTGTTCACAGGACTTCTACCTTCATCTACTTATGGGACCCATGATGGGCTGTCTCATGTCTGGCCTCTTGTGGAAGCTCAGCGTAACAACAGCTTCCCGGTTAAAAATAAGTGCATGTAGTGTTTTTACAAATGAAGTGAAGGCTAAGGGGGGGGACACCGCTATGGCACACATGCGTGGTCATTGGCATGAACAGGAGAGACGTGTGGAGTGCAGTGTTTGATGTGTAAATGTTAGGATGCAGAAACATTTACATGTCAGTGTCATGTTGCCATTCATTATGTACACTCTTCATTGTGCTTCTCATTATGATGGTACGGGAAGTTCCCAAGTTTGATTAGCTGATCCACGACTCCCACAATTGTGAGTAGAAGTGTTTGACCATGTGGTTTCCAGTGTTAAGGTTGTGAATCCCCAGTCTACAGAGTTATAACAGTGCCGTCCTCCTCCAGACTTCGCCTTTCAATTGCTCTGTCTAGGGACGGCGTGGTCGAAATGGCGTTGCTTAGTGATCCACTGCTGCCGCTGGCTGGCAGGGTTCCATTGCCGTTGATAGAGAGGGTGGAGGTGGAGGTGGAGGTGGCGGCAGTGCGCAGGTTTAGGTGTGGCTCGTAGCGAAGCAGCGAGGGCATGCTATAGTTGGACGAGGCGCGTCTGATGGCCTCAGCCTCGCCGCCTGCCTCGATCACCAGGTCCTCGTCGTCCTCGTCGCTCTCCAGCTCCCCGACAGGGAAGTTCTGGATGATGTGCGATGGCATGGAGGCCGGGGCACCAACCCCACCGTGCGATGAGTAGCCGTAGTAGCTGGCACCACTGTCTGACGAGCGCCCTGAGCTACCAGACGCCGCGCCTCCTCCTCCGCTGCGAACAACATTGTTCCGCTGGTTGGCGGGCTTCACGGTGATGATGAGGTTGTGACTGTTGGCGATCATCATGTCCGTCACCTGGTCCAAAGACTTCCCAGCCACCTCGATACCATTCACCTCCAGCACCTCATCGTTGACCGCCAGCAGGCCGGTGCTCTCCGCCAGCCCGCCAGGCACCATGCGAGAGATGAATATCCCCGGAACCTTCTCCAGGCCCTGTGGAGTGACCCGTACGCTGGAGCCATCGCGGATGTAGAAGCCCAACGGCTTCTCCTGGCCGTGCTTGTACAGACGAACACGTCGGTGCGTCTCAGGGAGGATGTCCACATCGATGATGGAGGAGACGGGGCGGAAGTCCCGAGGAAGGCTAATGATCACTGGTGGTTTCTTCCTGTTGGGGTCAGGCCGCAGAAGAACGGCCGAAAGCACCGTGTTTTTCTTCCTGGTCAGCGAGTTGGTACCAAACGTGTAATCAGCTTCCTCTGCAGAATACAAATAGAGAGGAAGTAGAGAAAGAGAAGTACAGATGAGGAAGAAAGGGCAAAGATGTGACATGGAAACAGAAAAAAGAGAAATAGTGGTAGTAAGAAATGGAGGAGAGAAACAAAGAGGACATGCATTAACAAAAGCTGGTAATTTTCTATTAACATCTTACTAGTCCAATTACACATCAAGACGTTATTCAGGCTGACACTCTGTTGCATCATGTAGTTTCAGGAGAATGCAACAGAGCAGCTCTCAGCCTGAGGCCTCCCTGCAGGGTGTCTGTGTTAAACACACAAAAGACGTTGAGCCCCAGAACTCCCCTCAGGTCATACTCATGCAAAATGAGACGGACTTATTTTTGACTGGCTAGTGAGTTGTTATAACTTTTCTTTTTAGTCAACTCTGTGTACACAAACAATGTTCTCAATGTTTGAGTTCATGCGTAGAGGCCCTGGTGATCCTCTGAGCAAAGTTTCATGTTATGTCGAGCCTATTTTTTGTGATTTTGATGCTAGCATAGTGCCCCTAGCTCTCCCTTTCAACTGGCAATTTGACCCAAAACAAAAATATGTTGAATCTTAAAAGCAGCTTTCTGTCCTAATTATGCTTTTAAATGCAAGTTTTACTCTGGGACATTTTATATAGGCCTTATTGGTCCCCTAATACAGTACCTACCAGCCTTGGTGCAGAATTACAGCCACTAGAGCCAGTCCCACAATGAGCTTTCCTTAGTATGTGCAATTTCAGTCTGTAGCTTTTGAGGAGGAGAGAGGGGGGGCAAGGTGGGGGGGGTGGGGCACATTGACCAACTGCCACTTTGCTCACTTGAAAGCCATGATGTCTCTCTCTCATGGGTGGGCCAAATTCTCTGGGCGGGCAAAGCAGAGAAAAGGGAGGTAACCTTGCCCCTTATGACTTCATAAGGAGCAAGATTCCAGATCTTTCATTTTCTAAAGGGCAGAGCAGGATATCCAGGGCTTAGTTTACACCTTTCACCAACTCTAGCCTCTGGGAGACCATAGGCAGGCTGGGGAGACTCATATTAATGTTCCTAACAGAGTGCAATTTTCATGCCGATTGGACCTTTAACTATGCAGATGTACAATAATGCTAACCATTACCCATAAGGCTAGGATCATTAATTAGAGCCTGCACACTTCCCACTCGCTGACGGCTGACCCTTGGCCGGTGAACATAAACGTTTATAACATCCATCTCTTCCGAAGTGTAAACTGAACTATCGAGTTGAGCCCCACGCCTGCAGCTTCCTCTCTGCTGCAGGTGCTGGTTTAACTCCTTCCTTCTGCTCCATTCTCACAATTGAATATAACGTTTGTTTCTTAGTCTGTAACAGATGCAACTTGAAATGTTGCATCTGCATCATATTTGTGATAAAAGGACACTTACAGATTTTTTAAAATACTTAACAAGTACATTACACAATTGTACTTTATTACAGTAACAAGAGTAATTGTAATTTGTTGCTGACACCCCTGTTAAAGGTTTCCCTGTTTTCCGTCTTCCTGCTAAGCTCGCCATCTCCTGGCTGTAGCTCCATATTTAGGGGGCAGATAAGATAGTGGTGTTGGTGGCCAGGTTGGCCCAGTGGCAGAGCAGGCGCACATGTACTGAGAGGATTCAAATCCGACCTGTAACAATTTTCTGCATGTCTTCCCATCTCTTTCTCCCCTTTCTCACCTAACTGTCCCGAAACTAAAGGCAGAAAAGCCCCACCCCCCAAAATTATATATATATATACATAAAAATAAGGTAGTGGTATTGATCTCCTCATCTACCTCTCAGCGAGAAAGCGAATGTGTATGTTTTCCCAAATGTCATACTACTTCTTTGGTTGAGATGAGAGACGAGAATGGGTTTGATACAAGAAAGGTCAGATTTGAACCAAGAATATGTTCACATTTTAACTGCATGATTAACTGGGATGCCACAAAACCCTGCACTTTTTAATGTACATTTTGAGGTTTGTGTACACTCTCAGCCTGCTAGAGACTTTAACCTATTGCTGATATTAACACAACAACATGGGCTGGCCAGGTAAGACAACAAAAAACTAGACCTTGGCTCCCTAATCCTTAACCAGCAAAAGCTAAACATTAACATCCTTGTGACTTTCATATGATTTTCTGCCAGTTCCAAGTTGTATTTTTCTGCTGTTATTTTTAACATCTTTCTTCTAAATATGTTGTCAACTTTTCAACCTTTTCCATATCTGTTTTTACAGTGCTTTGTAATCTCTATTTCTATATGAAAGTACTCTATAAATAAAGCTACTTAGTACTTCTCCACTCCTGTCCCTTCCTCTAAGTGGAAGTGTGTGTGTGTGTGTGTGTTTGTAATCTGGGAAAACATCCATTCAGGTGGCTGATAAAGATTCCGGCTCTCAGGTACCCCACCACTCCCCTCTCCCTCATCCTTAAAACCAAAACAAAGGATCAATTGTACCGTGAACGAGCAGCAGTCTCCCGTTTCAGTTCCCATGAGGCACGAGTCTGGTGCATACACACACACTTACTATATCTTTGCCAGCCATGACCTTATTGGCCAACTCTCCATGAGAAAAAATACACCAACAATAGCTTTATAAGAGTTGGTGAGGTCAACACACTGGAACACAAGTTGTATCATCCGAGCTGTTCCTGTTCAAACGCTTCGTTCTACATGCCTTACCCTTGCCATGCACATTAACACTGCCATAAAGAGGAGCATTATGCAAAAAGGGCGTACAGGTTGATGTTTCAAAGCACTTGCTCTCTTACACACACACATATACACACACACGCAAACGCGTCTCCCTCCATGACTAACACAAGGGCTTGTACTTGCAGTGCAGTCACGCATAAGAGGAGGCGACGCTACACATCTCATTTACCTCTTTCTAGACTTCTTTTCATCTAAACCATCACTCCATCTCCAGCATATGAAAGGCAAGACCTGACAATTGAGTTATATTTGAGCAAAGAGAATAGGACGGCCCCTCAGGGCCACTCACAGGCACTCACATGGGCGCGCACACACGCACACACACACACACAAACACACACACAAACACAGATGCTGCTCTGGCAGCAAATGGTATAAGCATGCAGCTATCTGACCACAGCATGTGTTGATCCCACACACGTGGAAACAACATATGTAAGCGCACAAAAGCAGGTATTCATTTTCGCACACACACACACACACACACACACACACACACACACACACACACACACACACACACACACACACACACACACACACACACACACACACACACACACACACACACACACACACACACACACACACACACATGCATCTATACCATTTATCTCTGGTTAGTGATGATGCCTAAGCACTAATGAACAGCAGCATTGTGAGACCCAATACCCAGGAAAACCACGGCTACATTATAGCTCATTAGAGCACAGAAGCAAAGCTCTCTATCTCTTAGTCTAATTGTCTCCAAGGCCTACAGGCAAGCCGCAACACACTGTAAACACACACTGTTCCTCATTTGTTAAAGTACAAATGACCTTATTTTGTTTCCACTTTTTAGTTACACACACGGCTCCAGATTAACACTAGGCCAATTGTCCCAGTGACACTAAAAATAACAGCTATGACAAACTGTAAAACAAAACGTGTGTAACATGACAACTAAATGGGGTGTAAACAGCTGATACCATAGCAACGAAAAGGTTCCTTTTGTGTGACTTTAATGGCGAGTGAGGGCAGCTGAGGCAAATGGATAGCACCAAGGAGGCACACACACTTCAATACACATATGATTAGACCAGGAATGTATTTCACGATCACGATACGATATATCATGACGCTTATGTCACAATATATATTATTGTGATTTCCCACATATTGCAATATTCTGCGGTATTTTGCAATTTATTGCTTTCCTCGTTTACGCTGATGATGGCCCCTGCTGACCTCACCTGAAAAGAAAAAACTCAGTGGGCTGAAAAAGCAATTTATTTTCATTATTCGTGATCCAAGGAGTTAAATTCTTACGTTCAATTTATATAGTAAAAGATTGATACTTGACGTCTGTGTATCAATACAGTGTTGCCACAGAATATATCACGATACTATGCTGTGTCCATTTTATCACCAACCCTAATGGGTATTCTATATGTGTGTTTGTAATCTCAGTTATTATGGCTGCTATATACGTGAGGAAAATAAAATAGTATACACAAAAAATGTAGAATATTTCCAAAATCCCGCCTTACCGGACAAAGCGCTTTTACAATTTGCTTCTCATTCACCCATTCATTCACGGGAGAGCAACTTGGCGTTTTGTCTTGCTTTTAGCGTCTTGCTTAAGGACACTTCAGGACATGCAGACAGGAAAAGCCTGGAATTGAGCAGATAACCTTTTGAATAAAAACAACCTCCTGCTCTACATCCTGAGCCACAGCCACCCTATTCATTATTCATTTATTAAGCTAGCTCATTATATCTCCCACCATGCTATTGATGCATGCACGACTGTATGACCTCTGTTGCATTATGGGAATATCTGAACACAATTGGTGGTCTATCAATAAAACCAAGCATCACAACTGGCTAGCACAGAATGGGTGCTCGTGGTTTTTTATAGCGGATGGGAAACAGCATGCTTACCAGGCTTTGGAACAATGTGGGTTTTAATAGAAACCTTTTAGGTCAGGATGTTTTACCTTTTTTCACCCGACAACCTGATGTAAGCGAGCCAACAGAACAGAGACATCTCAGCGTGAGCCACAGAAAAAGCTGATTGGCTAATGGCTGAAGCTACAGGAGGTTTAGGCCTAATGATTACTTTCTATTAAGGCTTCTCGATCATGGAACAAATCATAATCACAATTATTTTTGGTCAATATTTAAATCTTGATTACTTAACATGATTACTCATTGACTTTTAGAAAGATGTCGCATTATTTGAATGAAATCAAAAAAGAAAACACGTTGAACTGTGAAACATTTTTCATTCAGAAGAGTTTACTAGCAAAATGCAATATGCAAATTAAATGTTTTCCTCAATTCAATTGTTTTTGTGTTAAAAATAGCAATCAAAATTTGATAATTGCAAAGCCACTGCCTATTTTAAGACAAAATGTTGAAATACATAAAGCATAAATGAGGTATGCTGCAGCCAGAGAATGTATGCAGCTGGTTTAGCTAATGATTCATGGAAAAAAATCAAAAGTTAACCATGTCGGTTTGATAATGCCAAGATTTTACAGGAATTTTGTTTTCTTTATGGGCCAATTACTATGGCAACAAATCAATGCAGGCATGAAGAACACATTTCTGTGAACTCTTCCACTACAGTTCTTCCAGGAGTTATTCTCTCAGAATTAGCTTGTGAGCTAATGTCCGTTCAAAAGGTAGTCCCCTGATTTTAGAGACCAGTCAGTTGACCATTTGCTGAGCCCCTTAGTTATTTCTCTCATGCCATATGCCGTTTATAATTACAACAGTGGCCCATTCAATTTCTTGTGTGATTGTTTTTTTAATAATTGTTCCTTAAAGCTGACTATCCATTAAAACAGACACAAATGTGCTAATAAGCTGAAATTAGGTCGAAGAGACACTGGAATGATGCTGTGCATCATAACATAGACTAGATAGAACTGATTATGAAATTTGTTGGCAACTATTTCTGTAATCAATTTAACAGATTTGTTGTTGCATTCCTAAAACAATGCTGTTGGTTGCATTTTTGGGAAAGTTTGCTGCTTTGATTTTGACCTCCCGCTCTTGTGAGTCCCTTAATTTTGAAGAAGTGCAATACTAAATCACTGGAGAACCCCTTAAACTACTGCAGATTAACTCAATTTCACCAACCCATGTTAATTATGTCTGAAAGTTACTCTGTTGGTTACCTTTGCCAATGCTTCTTATCTCCACAGACCATAACCGCGATAGACGATACACGATACACCTGCAGTGTATCAGTATCATACTTAAGACATGATTCACAAACCCTGCACTTGCCATGGCTCTGCGCAGGTTAGGTATTCCAACTATGCAGTGGCCGCTTTGATTTCCCACACTTTGAATGGAGTCAGTGAAGAGCAAAGGAAGTGAAGCAATGGAGGAGAAAATGACAACCTAACACACATCGGACACATGCAGTGATGCTTAGTCATTCCTCTCTGTACTATGTCACACACACTCACACGCACACGCGCACGAGTGAACAACTAATGCATCTCTATCTTGACACCGAAGGGAGTACGGCAACTCTGCCTAAGGAGAGGAAAGCACTTGTGTGAACTGGCATGCATTGGTTGAACACGTCATTGTCCTCAGTGCTTTATTCTTCACACAATCTGGATGAATCACCCTCCAACTCTGGACTTTGGCTTTAAAGTTGCCACTGTTAATGGCTCAAAATAAGAGGTATTTTCAGACATGCGGAACACAACTATTTACACCATTATCTCTGTCTGTGACACCAACTACCGCTATCGGCACCAAAGAAATATTACAGAACATGTGTTTTATGTTGTAAAATTAAAACAATCTACAAAAATGTCTTACACAAGCTACGTCTCTAGAGCCACACCTTTTTTCAGTGGCCATAAACATAGTTCCTTCTGCATGCACCTGCTTCAACTCTCCCTCCTTCAGTAGCAGCTACACTGCTTACATAGTATTACAATTACAATGATGCAGGACAAGGCCTTTGCTTTCCTAGTAACATAATGATCCTTGACGACGATGACACCAACAATCCATTACTTCCTGGTACATGTCATTCTGGGCGCTGCATCAGGGAAACTTGATACTGTGTCCAGGTGACACAACAGGATCAGGAAGGAGCTACATGAAAGTCATAAGTACTAACACTATCACTACTCCACTACTAAAACCTGTGTAATTACAACAAGAGACATATGAAGCTTACAAACAAGGTCACAGCCACATATATTACTCTATGAAATAAATTGTATTGTCCGGAGACAGGCCTAAGTAGTGGTGCAGCTCAAATCTTGCTAAAAAGGACTAGTCTTTAGTTGTTTGTAATGAATAATAACTGCTGTTTAGTCCTGTCTTCAGTATCCAAACGTAACACATGAAAAACCCAGAGAAAACCACAAGCAGTTGAAGGTTGTGGTGTTCTGGAAACAGTCAGGTTTGTTGTTGACAAGCCTGGATGTTCACCACGAAGCCGGTGCCACAGTGTTCCTGACACAGAACGATACAAGAGGAGGAGGAGGGGGGAATGTACGTGCTTTTCAATGTGAACTTGTGTCAAAACATAAGATTTGAAACAGGCAGGAGAGACAGAAATACACCAAACACACACAGTGTAGAGAGAGAGACAGATAGAGAGAAGAAAGGAAAAAAGAGAAGGTGATAAAAAACAAAAAAACTTTCAAAGGAGTACATTCCCGGAGGGTTACTATTCCTGGTGTGGTGAACATACCTCCCTGGCACAGCCCAGATAAAAGGGCCTTAATGCTGCTGATAAGACAGGGAGAAAGAAATGGAAGGAGGGAGGTCAACGGGAGAGTGCTGAGAGGAAACGACGAAATAGGATCAGCGAGAAAACAGAGAAGCAGACAACACAGTGTTCTGACATGGGTAAGGTGCGAGGGAAAGGAAGATGACGTAGAGTCCTATAGAGACAAAGCCTCGACGTGTAATTCAGCTGACAATATGAGGAATTACTTATTAAATCCATAATTCAAAAGACTCGAGTCCTGAACATTAGCCTTCTCCTAGGCCTCCTCATATAATCTCACTCATCAATTCTCTATTACACTCATCAGTCCTGCTTTATTACTCTGTCTTGACAGGAGCAATTTATAAAAAGGAATACCAAATCTAAAATCTACACTGTAGGAGAAACCAGCTTTCATAAACCAGTATGCAATGTGGTATGCAGTGTGTACAAATTAAAACAGTTTGCAGAATTAATGTTTTATTTGCTGGTCTACACTTTTGTACGGCACTTTTCGGTGTGTGTGTGTGTGTGTGTGTGTACGTCTGGTCTGCATTTTGAAGCAATTCCATCAATTTCTTTTGTGCTGACATAGACACCTCTCTCCTTCCTGCATTGCCTCCTAACACTCCCATTTGTCTCCACTGTGTCCTTCCCTCAATCTGCCCCTCAGGCTCTCTGGTCCATCTTTCAGCATGAGCCTTTTTTTCTGTCTCTCCACCTCTGTCTGTCCCTCTTGTTCTTGCAGAGTTTCATCTTTCTGTCTCGGTTTTCCTTCTCTTTTTGTGTAGCTCTCATGCTGAACTGTTCTCTCTGTCTGTTTTATCAAGGCTGGGATTCTTAAAGCTACTGCTGGGATGGTGGCTGGATGACTAGGACAGGGACTAGTAAAACAAGTATGGATATGATGAGGGAGGAGGCCTGCTGCTAGGAGTCAGCATGGGGCATGTAGACTGGAGCCGGGATGTATCTGGGGCTTAGGCTGGATTTGAGCTTCGGACAGGTAGGGGTGGGGAAGAGGGGCAGCTCACTTGGGGAAGTAGGTTTCAGTACCGGGTTGCAGGAAGGAGGCAGAGTCTGGGGCGAGGCAACTAGATCTGGGTCTGAAAAGCCGAGCCTTCTACGCAGACCTGCCAAATGTAGCCTCCAGGATAACGAGGAGGAGGAAGGACTAGCTGTTGGGGAAGATGGAGGAGAAGAAGGGAGGGAGGAGGAGCCGCTCGGGCTGGGGGAACCCAAGTCAAATCTCACAACCCTGTCGCTCATGCGTCTGAAAAGGGACTTTAGAGGGGAGGGACGAGCAGGGGGACTCTGTGCTTCTGGCTCTGTCCTGCCTTCAGCATCTGGCCCTAGAAGACAACACAGCCAACCTGCAGTTAGATCAGGCCACTGAGCCACATTTCTTATGCCAAGATGAACTTTTAGCCGACTGCATTGTAGCTTAAGCAATAAAAGACTTAATAACATTACAAATTTGAGAAAATGCACCAGTGCAATTAAAACCCTACTGACTTGCCCATATGCAAATAGAAAGGAATAATGGTCACGGCAACTGTTCCTCCTGTCCATACTGGCCTTAAGGAGATCCCTTCCTTAAGCCTATCAATTATAGTATATTTATATAGCTTCGTAAAAGTGGAAAGAGTCTGAATGTAGAAAGGATAAGTAAAAGGAAAAAAACTACAAACAGTGACAGTAGTTAGGCAACGGTTCTTAGGAGCTGCATGTCAGAGCCTGCTGACTATGGCTCTGGAAGGGCGTGCTGAAAGAAATTCATAGAAAAGCATATCAGTTATCATGCTTCATATCAATACCGCTGTAGTAGCAATTCCAGTGGATGGAAAGAATGCTTTTTAATTAAAAATCTGCATGAAATGCATCTGTCTGCTTGCAAGCCTAAATGAAAAGATATCACTTATTATCAACGTACTATTATGCATCTTTACATTCGGGTGGAAACCAACGTCAATCTTTGGTGATTTCCACTCAGTTTGCATTTATGATGTTCATTTTAAATACAAATAAATGACTATACACTCCTATTGTTCCCTTTCCATCCTTGGTCTTGCACAGCACTTTCAAAACCATTGACAAAAACAAGGCTGTTTGTTTAGACAGATATTTTTTAGTAGCAATATATGGCCGCAATTTATAACGCATTCACCTGACACAATCCATATCCACTCCTTTCTGTTCCTATGTATAGCTCACTTCCTACCTTTTCCTCCCTCCATATTTATTGTTATTCAGTTTCTCTCTTATGGTTTGCAGTGGTCAACAGTCCACATTCTTTCTCCCTTCACTTTGCCAGTTTGCCCACTGACTCACCCTTCCTTTCACATCTCCCTTTCTCTTTTCACATTGGTCCAAAGTGCTGTTTCTCCCTCCTTTCTCATCCAGTCTGTGTTTTTTTCAGAGCCCCACATGTTCCCTTCCCTCCGTCTATCCATTCATTTTCCCTAAACAACTCTGAGCTGAGAAATTTTGAGCCTGGGCTCTCGCTGTCTCCTCCCCTACACTTTTTCCATCTAAACCACCTTCCCACAATCTTCTTGCAGTCTGGATGGAGTCTCATTTAGCCAGGAGAGTAAGGGTTTAGCGTCACAAGCTTGTACTCTCTCTCGTTTTCAATGCTCTCCTTTCTTTTTTGCTCGTTCTCCTTTGCTTTCTCAATTGTTTATTATTTATTTCACTGTCCACCTATACCCCCTGTTGGAGAAGCCATGCTCTGGGGCCGAGGGTCCAGTCTGGCCTCCTGTCCTGTCTAATCTAGCCAGCAGACGTGATCAGAGGCTAGCCACATTCCGTCCAAAATGCTCTGCCCCCCCCCCCCCCCCCCCCCTTCTTCATCGCTCTCTCTCTCTCTCTCTCTCTCTCTCTCTCTCTCTCTCCCCCCCCACCCTCCCCAGCTTGGGCCTCATTCTGCATTCCTCCCTCACTAATACTATTCCCACCATCCTCCTCTCTCTTGTCCCTCTTGGTGCATTCCTATCACACTTACACTACTCCCTCTCCTTTGCCCACATCTCTAATTACATGGCTTGCTTAAACAATGCCTTATACATTACTCCCTTTTTAATATGGTTTACTCTGTCTCCCTTTCATCCTTCCATCTATCTTATTAGGACTAAGATGTGTTCCTCCTCCAAGCATTCCTCCTCCAGTGCTATGAATCCATCGTTCACTCACTCATTACATACAGCAAACCTTGGGAATAATTCATGCGCTGTGGAAAACTTGAAATCCAAAGCAGGGGTGGCTGATTTCTATTATTTTAGTAGATCGTGCTCCAAGACATCTCTGAGATTCTCCGAGACATTCTGTGCTTTATCTATTCCACCTGCGAGCACTTTGTCTCTCCATTTTGATCCTTTCATCTCAAGCTCACAGTATCAATCCCCACCCCCGCATGTTGTGGTGCCTTCACTTATTCTGACTTTTTATAGTTATTCTTTTTCATCCAAATCTTTTTTCCCCCAACACATTCTCTTCCTTGTTTCATCTGGATCTCTGTGGCTGTCATAGTCTCACCCCATCTCTTTCACTATGCATCTACAGCGTCTCTCCCTGCCATTACTTACCGGACTCAGTAGATTGCTTATCACACTCAGAGTGACTGCTGTTATCCCACTCTAATGCTTGCTTTCCAGGGTGGGTAGACTTTGTCCGTGTTGTACTTTCACACTGTACATTTCCTTTTTCTCTGGCAGGATTTATCATGCGCTGGTTACTAATTACTAAGGAAGTCCCAGCTGGGATTCACAAATACAAGCATTTCTGTCCCTCTCCATACCTTTCTCTTCCTTACTGGGGTAAAGTTAGTGTCGTTCAGGATGGAAACTGTGTGAGCAATGAGCAATGTCGTCACCAAACAAACCCACACCCTGAGAGAGATTGCTTAAAACACTGCTACGAATATGACAACCTAGAAACTCTGTGTGTGTGTGTGTGTGTGTGTGTGTGTGTGTGTGTGTGTGTATGTGTGTAAATACTCTGGATGACTGATACAGGCAAACCTGATGCCACTCGATACCAGGGAAATCTCTTCTGACAACCATGTTTACAGCCAATCAAAGCAGAGCGTCACTCATTCCAGTTTCCCCAATGCCAGTTTTGCTAGGATCAGAAACTATACCTGAAATGCACATTCCATATTCTTCTCCAATGGAGGTCCACAGGTCTACATGACCAACTAAAACAGCATGAGCAGCAGACAGGAATGCAATACTACGGTACGTTTTTAAAACAGAAAGGACAACTAAGACCGGATCTGGAAAAAGGAGATCTGGAGCACACTGTATAGTACAAGCTTTCAACAAGATGCTGCGGCAACTCGACAAAACTTTGTGTCTACCTTATGAGCAACGACGCCTCTTCAAAATAGACTCGGGAGGGAACTTGTTTTGGTAGAACATGTGTATGTTCAAAAGTTGTTTTAGTCGTGTAACAGAAAACTCAGATTGGACAGATGGTAGATAGTCTAGCTAGTGATGATATAGACTATTCCATCGTTTAACCGAGTAATCACTTAAGGAGTAATTTTGCTTTAATAAAAAACAATGGGAAAAATAGTAAATATGCAAAAGAGAAAATACAACAGGTCTCTTAAAATGAACAACTAACCCAATCAGCTAACCAGCTGAGTCACCCATAGTGTCACAGTGTGTGCTCTAAGCTTCATATTATACAAGCATTAATGACAAACAACCACGGACTGTTGGACAGACTGACTGAAACTAGCAGAAGACCAGATATGAAACAGTCACATCTGCAAAGCTGGAAAAAGTTGCTCTTTGTCAGCATCTAAAACAGCAGTCACTGATATGACAGCTAGCACAAAGTAATATTACTTTAACGATACTCAGCTGTCTAATGACCTCAACATCCTCCATGTACACCAAGCTTAGCAGAAACAGTGCAGACCAGAACTAGCTCTTAACAACTTTCATCTGATATGCTGCCTGGACTGGGTGTCATTTAGAGTTTACTGATTCTGATTGAGATACTTTGTTTAGTGTCTAGAGAGACAGACAGATAGATAGATAGATAGATAGATAGATAGATAGATAGATAGATAGATAGATAGATAGATAGATAGATAGATAGATAGATAGATAGATAGATAGATAGATAGATAGATAGATAGATAGATAGATAGATAGATAGATAGATAGATAGATAGATAGATAGATAGATAGATAGATACTTTATTCATCCAGAGGGACATTTTAGGCATCCAGTAGCTTAGACAACCATACCACAACAAACATATACACACATATATCTCACATACATCAAAATCACAGAAAATTAAAGAGTTGTAAAAATCATGCACAGAAATTAGTTATGAGTTAAAGGTGCTAAGAAGACTGTGTGCAATGGTGGTAGGCCTCCACGATTAAGTGTTATAGAATCGCGATCTCGATTCACCCTGTTCACAATTGCATTTTTAATTTATTTGTCTTTACTGACTTTGATTCTCTTTTAATTTTACGAGCCAACTGCATCCCAAACGGTAATACTTTCTTCTGTGAGTTTTAGACATGGACTGTATAAAATGGGCTGCAATGCTCTACCTTCTCTTCATTGAAGCCTCTATGTTTACAGGCTTGTGGTGATGCGCAATGTGCTACAGGTGCCAAAAAAATCAATGTTTGGTACTGCCAGTTTTTTTTGTTTTGTCATGGTTCATGTGTGCAATAAACATAACACTTCGACCAGTGTAATGATAGCTTATTATTAAAAATGAACTATGACTATGAAAGGACAATAATGTAAACCTAATAGAATTAGAATTGCTTGATAGAAAATAAATAATATATATCCTCAAAAGGTTTGTTTTGTCCACAATTAGATCCTTATTATTAGCTAGCTTAAGATATTTAGTTTGCTGTCATAGAAAAGTGAAGAAACAACATTTAAGAAGCTGGAATCAGAGAATCTTTACTTTCTTTTATTATATAAATTATTTAAACTGATTATTAAAAATTCTTATCAAAATAGATGGCGGTAAATTTAATAGCCAATTCATCTTTGCAGACAGCAGCTTGTGTGTGTGTGTGTGTGTGTGTGTGTGTGTGTGTGTGTGTGTGTGTGTGTGTGTGTGTGTGTGTGTGTGTGTGTGTGTGTGTGTGCATGACTGATGTGTGAAGCCTACATGACTGTGTTTTCATGCGTTTTGTGTGTGTGTGTGTGTGTGTGTGTGTGTGTGTGCCTGAGCAGCAGTGAGCCCAGCGTGGGGGGCTAGTGTCTGGGGTGTGTAATTGAAACACGGGCCCATGCGGCGCTACACAGTGACCCCACTAATCTCCTCCTGACACAGTGGCTTAGCTTCTATAGGGTCATATGGCACAGCGAGACAGCTTAAACACAACAGAGCGCTCAGCCCGAGTCCGACCTGCAGACGCCGGGGTCATGTCTTGCTTTCAACAAGTCACACTCAGCCACTCGTAAGATAGGACGCCTTTCAAAATTACAATTCAGTCAAGATTGTATGTAGTCTGTCTGACCGAAACAGGGTCGTGCTCATTCCTAACCACAGTCATACAGCAAATATATATATCATACAGCAACCAAAACTTCTAGGTGCTACACCTACTTCACCCAAAACCTGAGAAGACAAAGGAATTACCTGTGGTACCACATACTGTATAAGCAGAGCATTAATAATAATAGTCATTGGTCGTGATTATACCAGAGTCAGCGAGGAATCAACAGGAGTATTGTATACAAAAAGTGTATGTGTTGAACTTGTCAGCAGGCGCACAGTGAAAACAAATCTCCCGTGTTTCGAAGACAGGATCTCCTAATCAAACAAGTACCAGTTTGATAATTAAAAAGGAGTATAAAAGAACTTAGAAAATATTTATATAATTATATTGCTTTTTCTGTAGACTTTTTTTTGTCCAGCCCTTACAGAGAGATTACAACTCTACCTCCTAGCAAGATCGCTGACCTTTAGCTATGTAGGTTAGAAAGGGACACCAAAGGACATAGCTAGAGAACAAGTTGCGTGGTGTAGTTTGTTTGCAATGACAGATCAATGAGGGCAAAATACATGAGCAACATGCAGCCTGAAAAACTGGAAAGATAAGGTGATATTGGGGTCTTTTATAATGACCTTTTTTGATTATCTAGACAAAACACACATGCTTAATAAAGCATTTTCCTGTTCAACAGCCTGTCCCATACTTCTAAGCATGCTAGTCAAAGCAACACATGACCCATTTTGTATTTCCATAGGAAAGCAGATCTGATCAAACAAACAGGTGAAAACTGGGACTCGTTGTTCAAACACTTCTTCTGGGCTTACCTTTCCTCTGCAGGAACAGTCTGAGTAGAGGGCTGGCAGTGGAGATGGCTTTGTGGTAGTTATCATCATTGTTGATGGGCAGCAGGTCACCATGTACGTCAGCATATCCCACCAACAACTCCACATTGGGGATGCGATGCACATGCTGCAGGAGGCCGTAGAACTCATCAAAGCGGCCGGGCTTCGACCGATCCAGCGAGAACCGACGAAACTCAGCACCAAACTGGGATGGAGCAGACAGGCAAACACATGTGAGCACACTTAAACACACATGAGTATGGGTAAAAAAAAGAATACTGTGAGATAACCGAGATGTGTTAACAAGCCTATGCTTGCAATGTATGCTGACATTATTTAGAAATATCTTCAAAACTGTAGGCTGTACGTAAGAATCTCTCTTGTATGTGGACAAGCCAACACACCTCATGTGATGAATTATTAATGTGGACTTTGTGATGTTTGTGTATCTGCATGTTTCTGTGTTTGTGGATGCAATATGTTCAAGACGGAACAGTTTCCTTTCAGATCATGTATTAGCTTAGCACATAGGTATGTATTTGTATGTGTGTGTATATCAAGTTTATTATTGTTATTTTGTTGAATTTTCTTATCTTTAACTTAAGTGTAGCTTTAACATGCCGTTTTATTTATTTGTTTCCCTTTTGTGTGTGAATATCCATCTGTGAAATCCACTGGATGTTTGGGATGTGGAGGAAACATCTCCAAACAAAAATGAGGTACAGCATTGTCTAATCAAGCTGTCTGACCAAATGGTAATTACATAATGTATAAGAAAGTCATGTGTTTTCAGCATAAGTGCATTCCTACAAAACACACTTCTCAGCTTATGAGTTATGCAGTAATCAGGGGGGTCTGGCAGCAGATGCCTAATCTTTTTAGGCAACTGTTTGGCTAAGATAGACAGAACCCAATGTCCCATTGGTGGTGGTGATGAGAAGCACAAGTGTTGTGGTTACTGTTGCCCAGCATTGACAAAAGATGATCTGCAATTCACTGCCAGCCTGGACACTCTGCATCTTATGCCTTAGTGCACAGCAGAATTATATTAACTATATGTTGGGAAAGCAAATAAGTCCCAGGTCTGTTTCTGATAAGTTCCCGCATTCTGACATGAGTAGACAAAACATCTCAAAATGACCCTGGACTGCTTGGTTTGAGAATGAGCTGAACAAAGTAAAATAAAGATTGTTAGATGACTCTGCGTAATTTAATTGAGGGAAAACTTAATTGCAATTATTGACGATATGGATAGTGACACATAGGTCAAGCTTAATGTCGACATCATGTATGTAGTTCTAAAAAAAATAGTTTTTAGCAGCAAAAAGAGCACGGAGGACCCATTCCTCTGCATACATGTGTAACCAAACCCCAGGCAGGAGGCAGGAAAAAGTGTCGCTAAGGAGCCACGAGCCCGTCGCAGCCTTTATGACACTTTTACATACAGGAAAATAACATACCAAAACGCTATTAACACGTCATACGTGGGTAATTAGACATACACGTCTCGCAACTCCTGTAAACTTCCCTTGGCGTTATTATGAAACGAAAACTTGACTCAAACTTTGAGTCAATATTTGGTCCATGAGCAGGGAGGAGGGCGGAGGAGGCTGTGACAGGTGACACTGGCTCACTGCGGCGTCGGCTGACAACCTCCACCGTTAGCTAAACTTAACGCTACTCAGGTCAACTTAGAATCAAACTGCGCCACGGTTAATATCAAAGTTTTAGGAATGGCGAGCTACCAGTGAGATAGGCAGAGGAAGAAAAACATGTGCTGGCTAGTTAAGCTTTATCAGTAAGTAACCGCTATGTAGTTTGTGCGACATCATAACTTGCTATCAAGCCACTTAGCTAAATTAGCCAGAATAATCATAATCACGGGGAGAGTTAGCTAGAACTACTATATAGCAAATAAACTGTCAAATAAAAGACGTATCTAGCTATAAGTAGCCTACCTTGCTCTTCACCTCCACGGCACTCAGAGAACGGTTGCTCGGCACTCGGTGGTTTTTGTTCATGTTTCGCTAGCAGCGGGACCGCCGCCAAAGCACTCAGACACTCGCCCTGCTCCCGCTCCTGCTCCCGCTCCTGCTCCCGCTCCTGCTCCTGCCGCTGCTGCCCTGTCTCCCCAAACCCTACGAATCCACCAGTTATTTATCCAGTAACACGGACCCACGACTTCTCGACGTCCAACGGTTTAAGTTTTTTCTCCAAGAATGCGACAACGGCTGCCAACCAGCCTAGCTTAACCTGCAAACTTATCTCCTCTCCTAGTTGTCGCTGCCAATGTAGCTACACCACTACTATGTGCCTATCGTCGGGCTACCTCTATCCATGACTCCGTACCTCTCTCACTCCCTCCCTCCCTCCCTCTTGCTCTCTCTCTCTCTCTCTCTCAGCCTTGAGAGCTGGCGACAAGGTAGGCCTACTTCAAAATAAAAGACCGTCTTTCTCTAACCTTCGCCTTCACAATAACAGCACTCTATTATCCAGCGGCTCCCAACCATAGACTGTATTTATTAATATTTTAACGGACTGTGCTCCCAACCCTATGCTTTCAACCTTGCTTCAAATCAAGAAAAATACTACATCACTTAGGCTGTATGAGCTCACAGAAAGTTGTTTTGGCCATGTGAAAATATAATAGTATGCTATACAAAAAATCAAAACTGCAAAAAGAATTGATTTGGCATTAAATTATACAATGAGTGGTATCATTTTTGTAGTTTACACATGATGTAGGGAACGTCTATTTAAAATTAATCGTTATAATGTTAAACATTATTAACATTTATGCAGTAGTAAATGTTATAGATGACTTCATTCTATTTCTTATTGTATAGCGACATCTTCTGGCTAAAAGCCACATATGCCTACTTATAGCCTATACATTATATTTTATTACTTTTATTACTTATTTATGCATAATTTTATGTCAAACTATAAAAATGAATTATATTTATGCCAGCCTTGTTTTGACATATTTCCTTTTTAATCATTACGAGTTAACGTAAACTTTTACATAGCATACTTGTCTGGGAGTCATGCATCTGGGTTAAAACCTGATTATCTACTGAACCTTAACACAGCCAGCCTTACTTGATATCACTATGGCATAATCAGGCACAGAAGTAGGTGATTAAAGGTTATTCTGCTTTCAATAGGCAACATTCTACAGGTTGAAATATCAGTGAATACAAATAGGATACAAAAAAAAAAAGCTTAAACCACCAATTTTGATGAAAACATGTAATGGCTTTAAGTCCCAGGTAGCGTTCGGATTGGTCACCTCGTGAGCCGGCATATTGGTTATGATTTCTACACATACTGTATACACTGGTGAGGAGAAACCAATCAGTGTGTACATCACACACTCTCTCAGACTCTGCACTCTAATGCACATGTTATCCATACTGGTCAACAACACAAGTGGCAACAATCAAATCCAAATAGAGAACAAATGTCATTGACTGGACACAACCCCTCAAAATTGATTTCACTTTTTACAAATGATGTGACACGACCAATATACCAAGAGGTTTCTTCCCCCGTTGCTTCAGGAGGGAAAATGTTGCTTTTGTTGTTCCATTTTATAACAGCACTGACTGCTCACTAGATTTTAACTGGTTGCAGGTTCCTATTTCTGTTACAAAGATCAAGAATGACAGTATCACAGAGACAAAGGACAAGTTTGCGAGATAAATTTAAAATAAAATAAATATATAAATAAAATTCGGTGTCCACACTTTGTTAGTAATCACACACAGTCCTGAACTACACACACACGTTCAGGATCTGTACATGCACTAATGGAGAGATGTCAGAGTGAGTGGGCTGCCAGCTGAACCAGCACCCCGAGCAGTTGGGGGTGTTTGGTGCCTTGCTCAACAGCACGTGGCAGTGCCCAAGAGGTGAAGTGGCATCTCTCCAGCCACCAATCCACACTCTCTACTTTTTGGTCCATACAGTGACTTGAACCAGTGACCCTTCGGTTCCCAACCCAACTCCCTATGGACTGAGCTACTGCCACTGCAGGGTGTAGTACTGTAAAAATAGGGGGACAAGGAGGAGGAAGAATGAAAAACAGCAGCCAGACATCGTTTGCAACTATGTGGTAAGAAAAAAGGGGAGCATTTAGCAGCTAAAGACAAAGAGACAGATATGTTTCTCAGGCGTTGCTGGGAAACAAAAGGAGATACAGTTGGCAGGTGTGGTTCAGGAAAAAGAAAAGAGTTCCTCCACAACCAGGTCTGAGGATTATCTTGAGTGACCAATTCATGATTTCTGGAAAGAAACATTGCTGTAGAGTTTTTCAAATGTATTTTGAAAGGTTTAAACACAATAAGCCCAGTTCCATTACATTTGAGAGAAGGCAACAATCTTTACAGCCAGTCTCTCAATGTGAGATGAATAGCAGCACACAGATAAGAGGACAATTATGGATTTTGGGTGGAGCTTTCCCTTTAATCCACTAAAATACCTATTTTGAGTCAAATTGAGTCGAGTCGAGTTGAATTTCTGAAAACCTCGCTAAATTTGATGAAAAGCTTTAAACACAAAACCTCATCTTCAAGCACTATTTACAAACCCTCACACAAAATAAAACTTTCGCCTCAAAACAGTTTTACCTGTGTTCAAAAGAAAACACTGCTCTCAAATCTGTAACAAAGTGATCAAAATGACATACACTATAAATAAACAGTACACTGAAAACTAAAACAAGTACTGTATTTCTCAGAGAGAACTACATTTTAATTTTCAAAACAAATTTCACATTTTTCCATCATTGTCTTTTGAAGAAAATAAACATGTTCTATCATAGTAGCTCAGATTGATCACAAATGACTGAAGAAGATGGGTTTCTGCAGCCCTATTCATGCAGCCTCCTGGAAGCTCAGATCCACATTTAAACAGGCAGACTGGAGGCCATTTCCAACATGTGTTGGCTGTCACTTAACCCCCCTGTGGTCCCCCGGTCAAATTTGAGTTTCAAGTTTCTACTTCAAATCAGAAATTTGGGATTCTTTCATCCAAATGGTCCAAATACTACATAGACGTTTCCATATAACGCTTCTTAAGCTAAAGGAAAGATCAGTTTACCACTTTATTGAATTGTGGGTGTTTTATTTCCCCCCAATTCTTTTTTGACAACAGACACAAAAAAATATATAACAAATATAACAAATATAATTTCATATAAATGAGGTTTCTTGACCATGAATTCCAAAAAGAAAATAGTGTAAAATTAGTGGTGATATGTTGGTGTTAGTGATGTGTACAGTACACTGATGGTAGTGTTACAAAAATGAAGAACATTTTGAAAAAAAGCCTAAAAAAAGGGATAAAAAGTGTCCAAGTTTTTTCAATTTTCAGTTTTGACCTGGGAGGACAACACAAGGGATAAGGTGACAAAACTATTCACCCAAGCTGCCCACAGCCCAACATCTCCTCCCTCCCCAATGCAGAAGAATCACTCCAACCATGTTACAGCCAACTGTGTGCTAGCTAGGTAGCCCAAGGCTTATCGGCACAGTTGTCTGCAGTTGTGATGCAGGATGTGTGTGATTGTAACTTCAAATGGATCAGGCATTAAATCCTAGTTCAGTCCCTGGGGTTGATGTATAATGAGTGAGAAAGGGTAACCTTTAGGCACAGTTTTTACCATGCATTCTGAACTGGTTTCATCTCTGCAAAATGACTTTGATGATGTAGATCAGTGATTTCAGACCTATAGGAGTCAAGCACATTTCTCAAAATGTTGATCTAATAGCTTCATTTCACTTCGGTTAAACTCCAAATTGATTGTTCTTCTCTGTACTGACCCTCAATCCTGATACACAATCAGAGATTAGCACACTGTCTGCCAGAATGGCAGAAGTCTGGTTTCTTGTCACCTTCCTCCCCTCCTTTACATCTCCTCCTTATTCTTCTCCCTTCATTTCCTCTCACATCTATTTCTTCTTTCCAGTCTCACCACCATCCCAAATGACTTCTCCCTTTTACAATTGGCCACAGGTCTAGCTCTATTTTCATTTGCTTTTCTCTGCCTCCTGAATCATTCAACTTCGTCCTATATTCTTTCCATGAATCATTTGCACCGTGCATGTGCATGTGTAGCGGGGCTGTTCTAACTGCAGGAGGCACTAGCAGTGGGCAAGGCCTGCAATTATCTCCCCCCCCC
>NC_048413.1:25085430-25095080 GCF_013103735.1 Etheostoma cragini | reverse complement strand
TCCTTCCCTTCCCTCCCTCCCTCCCTCCCTCACACTCCTTACAACAGCATAGCAACACTGACTAGCCAGCCAAGGAGAGTCTTGCCTCTCTCACGCTCTCCCCCTTGCACTGGGGTAATTTCCCTCCATTTTAGATTCTTCATCTCAGGGCGGCAGGGGATGGCATTTTAATTGAACACTGTGAGGTAAAAATATATGAAGTACACAAATGACCCAACCTCACTTGATATACCTGGGTTGGTAGAACAGTGTGACTCACAAGATGTAACTTGTCTAGATATTATCGAAGGCTATGCTGGGGGAGTACCATTCATCCAATGGTGTATTCATCCAGCGTAGTGTTTAATTCTCGCCAAGGCTCTTCTACATCTAATCAGAGCGGCAACGAAGATTATTTTCATTGTAGATAAATCTGTTGATTCTTTTCTCGATTTATCAATTAGTTGTTTAGTCTACAAAATGTGGTGAAAAATGGCGATTAGTGGTTCCCAAAGCCCAAGATGACGCCCTCATATGTCTTGTTTTGTCAATAACTCAGAAGATATACACTTGAGAGTCATAGAGAAATGAAGAAACTAGAAAATATTCACATTTAAGAAGCTGGAATCATAGACGTTTTACTTTTTTTCATTAAAAAGACTCAAACCAATTCATCAAAGTCAAATTAGTTTCACACAACAAATCGATTAATAGATTTAACAATACATCTGATCATTGGTAACCTTGGTAGCTGTATAACCAGGACACAGCAAGAATTGTGCTGTAGCTCTCTGACAAGCACATCATATATTCTGTCTCATGTTACTTCGTTGTGCACCTTGAAAAGTTCAAAAAAGGTTTCCTTCAACTGTGTAGCTTATCACAGATTTCAGGCATCATGGAAACAGGACAGCAGTAGTAGTGGTAGTACCTTACTGTACGTAAGAGTTGCCATGTTAAAGGCACAATTCATAACCCCGCCTTCAGAATAAAATCCTCTTCAGATATTGGACAAATATTTTGTTATCATGATGATGTTATTTCTATGGTCAAAATACTGAGGTTTTACCTAGCAGTGATATCGTTACTGCAGTTATTGCCAGTAACTGATACACCAGATATTGCTGCTCTGATCTTGTGAGGAAAAATTGAGAAACCTAAAATATTAACAATATGGTACTGGTATCTGGATCTCAATCATCACGGATCAGGCACAGAATTAGGCTATTATGGAGGTTTGAAAGTCAGTCCTCTCTTTAAGAGCATGCACAAGCCCCCACACCCCCAAAAACAGTGAGCTCCTTCCAAAAGCCATGGCTATAGTTGGCACCCTGCGTATATGCCTGATGTACCATTGGTTAACACTTCTGAATGGAATAATATGTGGTTGATGTTTGGAGATTAAAACTTCTACAGCTCTTTTGGCTTGTGACCCCTACAATGAAGTAATATCTACCGGGTCTGATCTTAGTGTGGTCACAGGCTGTGATCTGTAATTTTTTCCGTATAGGATTTAATTTTACGGACATTTAGAGGCCTGGCGCGGTGAAATAATCCAGCCATCAACGACCATTAGCCAAACAACCTTTAGCGTCTAGTGTCAAAGTGAAAGTAAAGTGTCAAGTGCTCTACAGCGCCTTTTCAACCAAAAGAGGGCACTTCCTTTACTGTTGTACCACTTAACATAAACTTTGCAACAGGCTGTTTAACCACTTGTGTAAAAAAGGTTTTGTCACGGTCCCTAGAGTTTAAAACTGGACAGTTTAGAAGGAAGTACAAACTGTAGTTGAAATAGAAAATATACAATTAGACAATTGACATCTGTTTTTTTAAGACGCCTAATCTAGAATCAATAAAGACATTTGCAGCTTTTCCCACCATGGCTGAGCATCACAAATCATTTCTGTGCACAATCCCTCTGTTCCTTACTTAGAACAAAAATAAATGGCGTGGCCATTAGTTCTGTGAGAAGCACAAATACAGCACTTTATTGTTCATAAATGCTTCAAGTGAAAAATGAAAAACATAAAACAAATACACACAATTCAATGAACACAAATTGAACAATTTTTTTGAAGAAAAAAAAGAAAGAAAAAAAAGTGCTTCACCTTTATGGATGCCAGTATGGTGGTTACCGTCCAGTCTTGTAGGGCAAAGAAACCTCAAGGTAAAATTATGAAAATAGAACGCAAGTACAGTACTGTCAAGGCTAATGAGCATAAGGCTGCAAAAAGTGAAATGCTCCTTTAAACTGTTAAGAGAACAAGAATAGCTGGGCACCACTATTCTTTCGGAAAATAAATCATAAAAAGGAAATTAAAAAAATAAAATCGAATTAACTTTAAAGCAAAAGCAAATCAATTCTGTTACTTTGTTTATATATAGATATATTATTTTGCAAAATAACTAGTTTTTTGTTAAAAAATAAACTTAAACATACGAGAAAATACCAGCCACCAAAGCGACAACTATTGTTAAGCATACCAATGTAGAACATATGAGGCTACCTTACACACAGGTAATAGCAAATATTTAAGGGTACATGTACGGCAACATCTGTCCAAACATGTCTAAAAGACTGTACAAATTTACACTACCCATCTCAGTATAAGTACATGAAAAATGATGGATTATCTGGTCAGCTCTGAAGCTTTACCTCACAACAACTCAATATTTTAGGCCACACTTACAGGTTCAGTGGCTAAATCAATGCTAACAACTTATTATCTCAATGTAATAAAGTATATAGAAGGCAAACCACTTTCTATTTGCTTGGTGTGACTTCTGTTGTCTTTGCCCCTCCCCTTTCCACTCGGGAAAGAAACATTAAAACTTTGTTCACAAATGTGTACATCAATCCTAGCTGCTCGTTGAGTCCTGCCTTGAAAAGTCACTGGATGGCTTGTTTCTCTCCTTGTCACTCCCTTCCTTCACAGATACCCAATGTGACTGGGCATTGTCCTTCAGTTCACGCGAGGCAGATCGGTTGGCGTCGGTCAACTCTCAAGTGTCTCTCTGACTGTGCGAGTCTTTTTGATTTTATCAGTCAGACCTGCTGTTTGCCCAGCTGGGCCCCGTCTCTCCTGCTTCTTGCAGATGATGGGACAAACTTGGGAATAATGATGGGGAGAGTGTCTCTACCTTTAGCAGCCTGTCTTCCGGAGTCCTCTGTAGGCCCAAAACCATTCTCTGCATGCGCCTCTTCGTCCTCATCGTCGTCTTCATCATCGTCTGACATATCCTCAAGATCGGAAACAGTCTTAGCTCCTATCCTCGGCTCCACTCTCTCATTAGCGCCAGTAACCTGTTTGTTACCATGGAGATGTACCTCTCCCTCCCAGTCCTTGTTATCCTTCTGCTTCTCTTCCTCATCACTGTCAGAGTCAATGGCAATAGGCTCTGAAAGGTCCAGAGGTATTTTCTGTGGTAAGGTGCTGCTGATTGTCTTGGTTTGGTCTCTGCTGGCACTGTTGGGTTTGGGGGAAGATGGCGTTGTTTTAGTACCTACGACCATCCTGGTTGGCTTTCCCTTCCATGGCAGGGCAACGCCACCATTAGCAGCTACAAGCTCCCTGTGTTTCCGGAGAGCCTGCTCCGACACCCCTATGTGCGTTGTAGACGTTCGCCTCTCGTTATGCCTGCCCTCGTACACGCCATCCGGGATGAACGCAAGCTCGTGACTCACTTTGCTGAGCTCGTGCATACTGAACCCCAGCAACACGCTGGCATTCTGGGTCTCGCATTCCTGTATGCATTTCCTCCTTTTGTTGACAAAGTGGCTGGAGATGTCCGACTTCCACAGCCACAGACTGGCTGCTAGCTTCTCCACCTCCCGTTGTGAGGGATATGGCGCTCGGTTAAAATACTGGGTTAGAAATGCCTTCCTGGATTCGTACGAGTTGTTTTCGTGTCCTTTGGGGTCGAGAGCCAGAACTAAAGGTTCATCAGGATTTTCCACAAACGTGGACGGGCCGTTGGTGTCCCGTGGGTAGGCCCTTTCCCCAGGGGGCCTCCTGCGCTTTGGCGCACTAGTGTCCGCGCTATCAAAGCTGGCCCGTTTCAGAGTGCTACTCGGGGCCTGGCCGACCCGAGAAGAATGGGTTGCCCGGCTTTCTTGCCCATTTGGAGATTTTCCTACACCTCGACAGTGCACCAAGTGTAGCGTGATGGTGGAGGCCGTCATGTTACTAGTATAAACCCCCAAGCAGTGAATACACTTGTAGGTCAGTTTCTTTTCTACAGGGTGGACTGTCTGAATCACCTGGTGTCTCTCTCTCAGGTGGTGGGCCAGTGAGTCTGAGATTGGGCCCTTGAGTATAGAAAAGCACAGAGGACAAAGTGTCTTGCCCACATCCCTCTTGTAGGGCACAGATGCTTGTGGAATACTCTTGGTTGGTGCACTTTCAGCAGCCAGTGAAGGTGTTTTGGGCGGGTGCTGAGGCATTGACTTCTTGCCCGATATTAGGGAGGCGGACAAGGCCAAAGACGCAGAGGTGTTGTTGTTTTGTGCGTGAAACGCCACTGACTCCTCAGGGGCGTCTTTCATGTTGTAGGTAGTGACAATCAGCTGAACGTTCTTGGGGTTGCCTTGTTGCAGGGTGAGGTCAAAGGTCAGGGGGGAATCTGTGCGTGGGCCAACGCTCTCATCTGGGTGCGACAGCCGCATGTGGGACACCATCTTCTCGACGTCATTGAAGGTTGCACGGCAGTGTGGGCAAGACAGGCCATGGATCAACATGTGGTTTAACAGAGTGTCACTGGGGAGATAGCGATTACAGTAGAGACACTTGCTGGTGAAGTTGTGGATCTTCATGATGTAGTTGGCTACAGCAGGCACTTTCTCAGCTTTGTGCTCTTTCTCAAAATGAGCACTGTACACGTTCTCTGGGAAGAGCTCATTGCAGATAGTGCAGATTTTCCACTTCTGGGTGTAGGATGTGCCGAGGACTGAGGAGCCACCTTTCTTGGATGTGACAGAGGCTACAGTGGTTGCTGCTGCCTGGACACGTGAACCCAGAGGGTTGGATTTGAGTGAAGAAGAGGCGCTGACCACGACTGGACTCCGCAGGCTGCCGCCAGAAATAAGCTGCTTTGCCGCATGCGACTGCTGGGGAACAGAAACCTGGGCATTCCCGGGTAAAGTAACCCTAACCTGCTGGCTGCCAATAGAGAACGACTGAGACCCCGCCTTTAACCTTACTCCATCATGCTTCATCCCGGATAGAAGATTTTGAGCACTGAAGCCCGTCTTTGAGGAGACGATTACTCGACCCAGCTGCTGTGAGCCAGCAGACCTGGTAGTGGCCATTACTGCACCTTTCGGGCCCATCCCAATGATGGTCTTGTCTCCCTGGTTTTTTGGGGGGACCATGACAATGGGTTTGGGACGGGGGACTATGACACTGGTGTGCCCAATCATGGCGGTCACCTGGTAGCCAATCCTCTCGTGGTCCTCAATGACATGTTGGACAAGCGCCTCGTACGTCCTTGGAACAAACAGACACTTCTTGCAGTGAATCTGGTTACTGGTAACATTGTTTGTGTTATTACTCTCTGTATTGCCTGTGCCACCATTCTGAGCACTTGTCTTCTCCCCTGGTTTCACAATATAGGGCTGGGCCACTTGCTGGAAGTGTTCCCGGTAGATGTGCTTGCGCACTACATTGTACAAAGGGTCCCTGTAGGTGCACTTCTTGCAGTAGTACACCGCCTGTTCCACACTGTCGCCGGCCCTTTTAAGCACCCCGTCCTTCATCGTGATCCCGCCAGCTCCCACCATTCCACCGGGGCCCTGCCGCACCGTGCTGTTAGGCATGTGGAAAAGTTTGATGTGTGTTTCCAGAGTCTTTTTGTTACCATTGTAAGTGCAGTAGGGGCAGTTGAGCAGAATGTTGTTCTCAAAATCCTCGCTGTGGACATTGCGGAAATGGCTCTTGTATGCAGAGAAGTACTTGGATGAGAAGAGGCAGCCAGAGCAGCAGAAGGGCTTTGATCTGTAGTCCTGGGGACACAGAGGTGGGAAAAACTTAGAGAATAAGTTTGTATGAGGGAATTCCAATTACTGCATTCTCACATCATTTCTTCTGCTTTAGTGTTGCGCTAATTCAAAACAACAGATTCAAATATCACTGCTACAAAAAACAGGACTTTTACGTCACACAACTGTACTATATTTTTTGTAATCAAATTTGTATTGGTATTTACATAAAATGATATACACACCTGGACTTTGGTATGTGATGGTTCCCACATGCACACATCTTCCCAGTTAGTGTGCTTTATATAAACCTCAGGAGGACTGAAATCTTTGTAGTCCTAAAAAACAAGAAAATTAAGATTAATACTTGATGATGATTTAAAGGCACAATCACAAACACATATGCATTTGAAACCATCACGAGGAAAAGTCTGCATGTGATGCATAAATGGTGCATCTTATTTTGGGTTATGCCAAACGCGTAGCTAAAGCATGCAAGGGACAAAAAGAAGGGGTTTCTGGGTAACTGCAGGCAATAGATTTGTTGACATTGCTGTCCTGTGTGTTAAGCAGAAGCCGATTGAATGAGCACAAAACATTATTTTAAAACATTCGTATTTATATTTTCCCCCCTGAAATATTCCACAGGGTTGGAATTGTACCCAGCTTTCTTTTGTCCTTTGGGACACACGTTAACTTTCTGCGAGGGCTGGTAAATATGTCAACACACACATACGTCAATAAGAGGACAAACGGTCTCTCTGCGGGATCTGCAGCGTTGTTCAGTTTGTTGTCACATTACTTACTTCCTCACCCTGTATTTGCAAAGACATATCGCTGAAGTGAAAGTGCTGTCACAGAACTATGTTTGTAAGTGGGTATACAAAAATCGTGGAGCTTTAATAATGGATATACGGTGAATACCTGCACATCCAAAATACTACACCACTGCAGCTAACCCCATCAAATCTGAATAGTTCCGTATGTTTGTTCCTAGGGCCTAGATGCAGAATTATGTCTTGGGTCTTTGGTTTCTGCCTTTAAGCCTGAGTAGCATATTACTCTTACATTAAGTGAGGTATAAAAGAATGAGGAAAGGGTGTCAATGAGGGTAATAACATTATTCTGTATGGGTTGCATACATTATAGGAGTCCAGGTCATAGATTCCTGGCGTCATACATTCTCTACATTTATGTAGCAGTGTCAAGCACACTAATGCTAAACCTTTACTTCCTGCACTGAGCCAGTTGAATAAACAATCTCAATTCCAAAACTGACTTTAGTATTATATATACACTACCGGTCAAAAGTTTGGGGTCACTTACAAATTTCCATTTCACTCCATTACAGACAGGATACCAGCTGATCTGGGTGGGTGGCTGATCTTTAATGCAATATCTACATTTCCCATTATCAGCAACCATTCATCCAATGTTCCAAAGGCACATTTTGCTTACTAATCTGATATTATTTTAAAAAACTAACTAAGAAAACATTAAACAACCCTTTTGCAATTATGGAAGCACATAATGTAATCTGGAAACTGCTGCCCTGGTTAAAAAAAACAAGGCAACTGATCTCAGCTGGGATTCTGTCTATAATGGAGTCCAATGGAAATTTGTGAGTGACCCCAAACTTTTGACCGGTAGTGTATATTTATAAACTAAAACAAACTTCACACACCAATGCTAGATGTTATCAACAAAGAAACTTTCTTAAACCTCAGCAAGAGATGAACATGATGGTGGGAATAGGAATTTTATGAAATTTAAAGACAATCAAAGTCATGTTTGGCAGTTTCAAGGAAGATCCATCATATTAAAAACACCAAAGTCTGCCAAGGCTCACCTCTAGGTGATCTCTGAGGAACTCCAAGCCAATGTCACCCAGGACCCTCTTAACATTTTTCCTCGCTTTCCGCAGACTGCCCAGGTTATTGACAGGGAGCTGGAACATTCTGCTCACCTGAAGAGAACAGACACATGCAGCATGTAAATATCAACAGGTGTAGGGTACAATCTGGACACGTGTGGGTAACAGTTCATCTAAATCCTGAGTTCCACTTGCTGTCGGGTTTCACTCATTGCGGTCGGATATCTGTTGAGCTTCCTTTGTGTTGGCATTTTAAACTCCGGTCGATTTATGAGAATTAAGGTTTACTTTTTCCTCAGATGTCTGCAGGGTAAATCCAGACAGCTGGCTTTCCTAAATTTCAAATAAATATGAATTTTCTGTTGCACGACTAAAACAACCTTTAAAACGTAAAACAAAACAAAAAATGCCTATATACCGGAAATGCCTAATATCGGCCAGCCAATATATCGGTCGGGCGCTACTCTGAATACATTTATGAACCTGAAAATGAGCATAACACGAGTACTTTAAAAGAAAACTCCAGGCCAACTACAAAGTCAGAAGCCAGTGCTCAGTAGGTTATTTGTGATAAGTACAGTTTAGTTTTTGCAATGCCTGCCTGTTGCTAATCTCCATCCATTCACATGCACATGCACATGCAGATTGTTTGACACTACGATGCGGTGTAAAATCAGGGATGAATAAGTTGAAAACACAAAAAATACATTAGAGAAAGAACAATGCCACAAAGACGACAAAAAACAAGTATTTATTTGCTATGACCGAGGACAAGCTGGAATTCTTACTAAAAAGTTATGTTAGCCTCCCTAACAGATAAGACCGACTAACGCGCATGCATCGTCATCTCCAAAGTTCTCCGTTTGGGCCCTCCCAGACTACAAAGCAACCCTGGAGCTTAAAAACCATAACAGGGGCAGCAAGCGAGTAGTGTGGACACAAGGCGCAAATGTTGCAAAAGATATTAGTTTTTTTTTATCCGAACACAGAAGTGTGGATATTTTTGCATTGTCTGCCTCCTGTGTACTAAAGCTAAAAAAAGCTTTTTGTGACAGCCCATTGAAGTTCTGACCTGGCCAAACATCCCTTAGCTCAGCTGTCTGAAGTAGAAAGAACAGATGCTCACAGAAAAGACAGACCCACTGGTTCCGTACAACAACCAGCTAAACCACCATCCGCCTATTCATTATGTGTTAGTATCACAATAAGTTCGGCATTAGTGAAGGCCCCACTCGCCAGAGGAAGGAAGGGCAGTTTAATTCACTGTTCAAAGTGGCTAGTCCAAATGTCTATTCAAATCAGAGCTCCATGTAGAGGGGTCAAAGGTCACTAATGCATGATGACATAAAGGCTGCTCAGTGACAACAAACAGCACAGTCCCAAACAATTCCTGTGAACACCTCAGCTCATTTCCCTTCTAGAAAACACAAACCAGAGAGAGCGGAACTGTGAGTGTGTGGTTCCACCAACTGTTGGCCTCTTGAAGAGCCGAGAGTACCGGAGACAGTTCTGTCGATCCGGCTGTTGGTCTTACTGTCTTGAATGCCTGCTGTCCGTCTGTCTACCATTCAGAAATGTGCAAGTGCTAGAGTGAGTGTAAGAGACACATACCCTTGTCCACTTCCTCACTCTGTCTCTCTTTCCAGCTTCCTCCCGTTAATTGCAGATGGCGCTAGAGAGGAGCTCCATTATGTAAGCCTCCCTATAGTCTCCCTTTTTCTCCCTGCCTCGCAATGCCATCACAGAATGGCGCCTCCTATTGAGTCAGCAGCAGCAGCCTCTACAATATGTCTGCAGTGGAGGTGGAGGGGGAGGGGAGGG
>NC_048413.1:25063427-25085330 GCF_013103735.1 Etheostoma cragini | reverse complement strand
CCCCCCCCCCCCCCCCCCCCCCCGGCTCAACTCTGATCACCTTTTGAGGGGTTGGTTATTCAAAAGAAAATGTCATGAATTTAGCACAGGATTATATGGATTCTACGCCACAATCTGTCTGTGGTTGTGAATGTGTAGCATGTGTCCCCAAGACAAAACTCTCTGTGCAGTCTACACTTTAAATATTCAAAGGATTTCTCGCATTCAAAACGTTAACTCGCAAGATTTGTCGTGGTAGCTGTGGACATAAACCAAATCGTGCGGTGGGGTAACGTTAGTGTTAGTTAATCTAATCTCTGATCAACATCTGGCAGCGTTTAAATCGATACGTTTGTCAGGGGAGCTTCTGCCACTGACAAAGAATGGGGACACACCGCGCTAAGTTAGCATGCTAAGCTAGCCAACTCGCATCAACAACATTGGCTGTTCAAAACTAATGCTGCCATTTCTGTCCTTAAATGTCCACATAGGAAATTCGCCAGCATTTAAGCCGGTCGGTTATAAACAAACCTACCGGATAAGTAATTCAACTTACGGGGGTTACGTTGAACCCCGTTTCCTAGGAACATAACGTTAGCCAAGTTACCTTAGCTATAATGTTAGTCCAGCGCCACCCATCGAATCAACGCAGGTAGCCACAGCTAACGGCAAACTATCTCGCTTTTACGGTTATGGCCAACATGATGACAGACAAGTTTACCTGCTTTTACATCCAGTGCTCCCGTCTGAGTGAAATGTATCGCCTCAGGATGACTGAGGCGATGTATGGTCACTTTCACTTTTTCCAGATATCTCGCTAATATCCTTTCAGGTGACAACTGTCTTCGTGGGGGAGAACCAGCCACCCGGCCGTCGGTCTACGGGAACAGAAAGCCTCAGAGTATCATCAGACAATTTAAACCTCCATTCCTTGGTAGAGTGAGGGCGAACACATGTCCTTTTGTTGGGAACAACTAACGGCGGACGCCCTCTTTCAAATAGGTTGACTAAAGTCTGCCTATAATTGCCTGGCAGCCGATTACGTTTTGCCCATTCTTTTCTCTGACAGACAATACACATCCAGCCTAGAAACTGCCCTATCCAAAATGGCGCAAATAAAAGGGGCGGAAGTGACATCTACTTGATTAGCATAAATAATCTCATTGTGAGATCGCGTGCCCGGCTCATTTAAACTCTTGATTGGTCTGTCAGTCAATTTGGCCAATTAAGCAAACGTCACTTAAAAAAAAAAATTACTCTAAAAAACCTACCTCGTCCACTTAAAAAACTGCGACGGGCCTTTGGGTTTTGTGTTCGAGATTGTGAGGTAAACAACCCAACACGATAGTGGCGGTATCTCGCCGAGAGCGGGCGTCCTTCTGTAGTGGATCTCTTCTTGATTTCTGCGCCTGCGCAGTTTGGCTACATCTGGCGCCCCCTCCCCTGCGGATCCTCGGATGTGCACAGTGCCTCAGCACCAGCTGGAGTGTTTTCTACGGTTGGGCCAACGGTAGGTGGCGCTGTACTACACTACTGTTGGTAACTTCCCAATTCTACCAAACTGACCGGGACTACTTTCCTGCACGTTGCTGGTGAAGGGCAGCCCTAGTGTGACACTGCATTTAAATGGTTAAAATCTCGGTAAAACTTTTCCATCAGCTGTGGGTTATTCTTTCCTTATTACCCCCCTCCCCATAATCATTCATTCAAATGGGCCATCACCCATTCCCCAGTGTTTGTGGTGTTTTTTTAATGCAAAAATAGTATCTGGCTGACCCTAAGTTTGCTGTGTGGTAATTTGATTTAACATGTTAATTTAAAAATATGCAACATAAATTTATTTTTGACATTGGACCCCTTAAGACAGGGCCGCAGGACTACATAATGGCAGGGACCAATTTAAGGAGTCGGTATGCTTTTAAGGTGCATATTCCCTGATAAACTTCAACATAAATAGACACAAACCAGTAAAAAACACAAATAAGCCTGGAGCTTTCAGGGCCCTGGGGCAGCCGCCTGCTTGGTTATTCAGCATCGCACACAGCACTTTCATAGGTGAAAGGAGAAAAGTGGGATTTTAAATGTCTTTACTATCTGACTTTTTGAAATCCATTCATATATATTTATCCTGCGGCTACCTCTGGATGACATTAGTGTGTGTGAGGGAGATGTACCAGCTGGTACCTGATGACTGCCACTGCCTCAGCAAAGAGTGTACCACACACCATGTGATGGGAACAACCACATGGTTTTAAATGAATGCTCTTTAAGGTGAGCATCTTTGAAGGGCGCGTTCAGAGTGAATAACAACCCCTTGCACTTGTTTTAGTTTGGCCCTTGGATCAATGAATATCAATCAGAGCAGCTCTCTCCGAACCCACCTGAGGTTTTGACTTATTGTGAAAAAAAAAAAAAATTACATTAAGGAAAAACAGAGCCAATACAAACTGTTTAATTTCATACAAACAATCACAAGTGTAGCAGTTACACGTAAACCCATCTGTAAATTTCAGTCAGGGAATGCCCTTTTTTTGTAAAGCACTATGTCCCTTCAGTATTCTGGATGACTACTGGTAGAGAACTATTTAATGTTTACTGCTAACAGGGGAGAGAGATGTCTCCCTTTGTCATTTGCTGTCATGTCACTGTCAAGACCTGGGCAAGTGGAGCATTACCCCCCCCCCCCCCAATTAGGATTCCACCAATCAAAGACAGCGACTTCAAGAGCGAAATGAACCCTATTTGACTGTGGGATGTCCAACATGATGACATCACTGATCATGTCGTGGCGAAGAGTGTGATCAGTCCTTTCACAAACGACACAATCTCGTTCCCTCCGAGTTTGGACTCTCCATAAACTCGATCTACAAAGGAAATGGGTACCTGTTGTTGTTGAAGAAGAAGAAGAAGAATAAAAAAATAGTTTCAGTTCAACTCACAACGCAGGCTTCCCATTCAGAGATTATGGGGAAAGTTAACTTAAACTTAAAACACAGAAATACATTAATTAATGAATTAGGGCCTCACTTCTCCAATTGTGTAGTTGAGCTGTCTGGCGCGGACGATCATCTCCATTTGAAAGACATACCCTTTGGACACGCACCGCTCAACCAGACTCTCCAACACCTCCTTCTTATACAACCTGACATTGGTGTGAAAAAAAACAAACAGCAAGCGTGAGAAAACATCAGGCCACTTACGTAGGCTTTTATTTGACAACCCCGGCAGCACTCACCTGAAGCTGCCTGTGAGGTCTGAAGCACCAGGTCTCAACAACACCTGAGTCAAAAAGTTGGCTCCCCGACTGTGAACGAGAGAAGGAGACAGAAGACAGAAAAGAAAATCAAAACTCAGCCTCTAGTCTGTTGTTATGAGGGTCAGTGCATTGGGTGAGTGGAAAATGAAGCCTTGCAGCTACCTGATCAGTTTCCTGCGCAGGTCCCAGCCGTACACGCCTCCGTTCCCTCGGTATCGAGTACCAGACACCAGGTCGTAATCACCTTCCTTCTGCTTTCTGACAAACAACACAATGGTCTTTACTAAGGCTGCACGACGTGAGGAAAATGTCCAATTGCGATTATTTTGACTGATGTTGCAATTGCAATATGATTCAAGACATAAGAGGGAGAAATCTATTTTTTTGGGGATCATCATTCTCATTTTCATTGAAACTCAAATAAAAATGTACTAGTCATGTAGTGTGATTTTTGCAAGAATCTGTCCCAAACAAAGATGTTTTCCTTTAGTCTTTAATCAGAATGGTCAGACACATACTGCGGCTGGCAGAAGTTTACACACACATGCTAAAGTGGAATAAAGTTGATAAAAAAAAGAGGAATTAAAATAAAAAAACATATTTTGGAAATAATGCCACTGTCAGATGCGTTAATTTAAAAAATGTAGGAAAATCTAACCTTTATAAGGAAGGCAGATTTATATTTAAAATAAAAGTCTTCCTGCTTTTATGTGAATTTAACATAGTATATATGTATACTTATGCCCCCTGTATTTTAAGGAAGAACGTTTATTTACAATACATTATTCATTCAAATAAAAAAATTGTGTCCTTAAAAGGTTGGATTTTCCCTATTTTTTTTAAATTAAAGCATTAAGATCAATTTCCAAAAGATGTTTTTTTGGTCCTCTTTTAAATCAACTTTAGCCTGGCTATGTACACTTATACAAGCCACTGTATTTTGCCTTTAACAAATATTGCACCCCCCCCCCTGGGATTTGGATATTGCACTAGTCCATACTGCAATTTCAATAAGAATGCGTTTAATTGCGCAGCCATAGTAATAACTATAGGACTTCTGCACAATTGAATTTGTGGCACAGTAGCTTACTATTATTGTTTTTAGTATTTAGAAATGGATTTTGTATACACAAACTGAAATACAGTAATAAACAAAACAAAATCCCTTGATAGGAAATGGAAATTTAGTAACACTTACTCAATAAATTCCGGGATGAATTTGGGCTGAAATAAAAATGGACAAAGAACGGTCAAATAACATGCAGTCTAAAGTTAGATTACTCGCAAAACCTCTTATATTTACATAATATTGCCATTAAATAAAAGGGTAATTCAAATGTTAGGGATGATAAAGACAGAGTTGACAAAAAACATCAGGTAAGCTCACATCTCCGATGCAAATACTACATAATTCAGCTAGGGCTAAAATAATCAGTTGATTAATCAATAGCTAACTGCTTTTATAATTAACTAATCATTAATCATCCATTTTCAGCTAAAATTCCATCTCTGGCTCCGGCTGCTCAAAATTGAGTCAATATATTTAGGTTTTGGACTGTTTATCAGACAAAACAAGCAATTTGAAGACGGGCATCATGAAATTGTGATTGTGAGATTGTAGATTTCTCACTATTTTCTAACATTAGATCAAACGATTCATGACTGATTGAAAAAGTAACTGGCAGACTAATAACCTGTAATGAAAATAAGAGTCAGCCCTAGAATCAACCTCACGTAAAGTTAATTTATTGATAACGCATGATAAAACATGCCCACACTCACATGATGGGAAAGATCTGCGTCCATTATGATTATGAAGTTCCCAGTAGCATGCTTGATGCCGTGGATGTACGCAGTGCCTTGGACAGGAAACACGAGCTCATCATTAGTTAGCAAAAGTTACCAGAATGAATACAACACTTTTTTTTTTTTTTTTTTTTTACACAGTTTGCAACTTACCAAGTCCTAATTTTTTTGCTCTTGGTCGAAGAAGCTGTTCCACAGAAAAGAGAGATTAAAGGTCTGCATAAAGATCCCATGCTCCATTCCTACAACCAATGGTTACACGGCATGCTAGATAGCTAACATTGTAAATGATACTTAAAACCAATCTTTAAGCAAAGATAGGCAATTCTTAACTTACTATCTTGTCCTCTCCATAGATTTTCTGCAACTGCTCTGCCACCTCCAGGGTCCCGTCTGGGCTTCCGTCGTCAATGATAATTACCTCGTAAATATAGCCACTGTTAAAAAACAACAACAACAACAACAACTGAGAATGCTATTTCAACTTTGTATCTCACACACACACACACACACACACACACACACACACACACACACACAAGCGCTATAAACGTGAGCTAAAGCGAGCACACCAACTAGTTAACTTGTAAAGTTTTTACTGTAGCCTTGACACATTAAATCTTGAAATGCGGACGTTTTGAGGATCTATAGTCGAGCTGTCATTCCCTCACTGGTTTAGTGACAGCTCATCACTGACAAGAGGCATCAACGTTAGCTAGCTAGCTAGCACTATCCGAGCAGCTTTGCTAGTTCTCCGAAACTTACCTTTCACCAAAATATTTCACCAAAAGCCACACTATCAAAGGTAGGTTTTCCCTTTCGTTATAGGTAGGTAATAGAATCGAGTATTTGTCCTCACTAATCCGGTTTGGGTGCGAAGTTTTTCGGCTTGCCATGGCGACGTGAATCTACGGAAACCACAATGCGCTAAGTTAGAAAAAGTGTCCCACTACATCCTGTTTATTATTTTCACAATAAAGTGAGTATCGGTGCTACTATATTGGTCATATTAATGTCCAAATAGCTATTATACGTCCTCAGCCATACTGAAACATCACGGGAAAAATTGAGAATATAAACATATAGCATAATTAGCCCATAGTTGTCCTCTTAGTATTATTTCAATGTAATTATTATGCATAAAAAAAGTACATAGCACAGTAAATAGCCCAAATTCAAAGGGTTAAAGTAAAGACATTGGAAGGAAAAATGGTAATTAAGGAGCATTAGTAAATTAAAATGCCCTATTTACAAATACACACTTGTAAAAAGTAACCACCATTTATTATGCACAATTAGTTATTTTATCATTGCACTTGGACAACGGACTGGGGATAGAGATAAATATAGTCCCGGACAGGGAGGGGGTAGATGAACACAGAGACACAGTCTGTAAAGCGTGTGTTATGAAAGGGTGAATAAGGTGTGGATTTTGGATATCCTTCCAGCCAAATGTCCTTTGTCTCCCAGTGTGTGTAGTGGTTTTGAAAGCATGCCTAATAAATGGCGATGCTCTCTAACCTGTGGCGTCTGTCTTCAGAGGTCAGTTCACCTTGACATAATGTGAGCTGAGTGGTGGGGTAGATGCTCTGTGCTATGATTCTTTTATATCTTTTATGACATCTTGACAGTGTGACCTCACAACCATGATAACAAACCATTGGTCAGTGATGTCCTCACAAGCTCATTGCAACTTACAGTGTTTGTTGTCTAACTAACTAGGCTCCATTGATTTTAGCATAGGAATAATTCAGAAATAACAATTGCCTTTGTTTGGAAAAATAAACTCACATTTCTGACAAACCGGAACATGAATGCACCACTGACGTTAGTTTAACAAGGCGGCTGGCTTAAAGGTTGGAATTTCCATTGCGCTCTTCAAAATAGACACCACTGGAAACAAATATCTCTTCACCGTGGTTCCGACAAAGACATTTGGTATTTTTATCATTATTGATTTCTGCTAGCTATTTATTTTTTCTTGTCCCACAGGGAGGTAGGGTGTCAGATTTAGCCTCAGAACAGGATTCAGTGTCTTGCTCTATGACACAAAACTGTCCTCACTCAGTATACTCAAGTTTTTTGGAGAAAAAAAAACGCATCATTAGATACATATTAATGGAATTTTATTAACAAGAATAAAAAAATCTCTGTCTCTCTCTCTCTCACACACACACACACACACACACACACACACACACACACACACACACACACACACACAAATGTTTATCACCTAATACCCCTTAAAACCATAAAAATATAAACAGGAATTTCAGTACGAATAGATACAGTATAAAATATCATACATGAATAACTGTATACAGTAAATATAATAAACAATATACAAATCATCATACACATGACAACAAGACATTCTCACAGTATCATTTATACCATGGGACAAAAAAAAAGCTTTTACACCATGGATTATGCATTTTCATTATTCTTGAGGCAGTTAGGTTAGAAAGACAAATCAAATAGGTAGAAATGTAAAACATATGGCTAAACTACTCGGCGTTGATACAGTGCATGAATACATAAACATAGTAATAAAAGGTTTCAGTGCGAATATGGAGTATAAGACAACACTTGACTGATCTCAATGAGAAAAATACTTTCCTTTGTGATGCTATCTGTTCATCAAAACACTTTTCTATATTAGAAAGCTTCCTACATAATCATAGTTCTTCTCTCAGCTATTCTTTTTTATACCGATGAACTTTGTAACAAAAGGACTGAGAGAGATCCTTCCTGTACCCTTTTCCTTTTCCCACACATGATGTGATGACACGTGTGAAGCTTCTGCGTCAGTCAGTGGCAAGATCAACACACCAAACCTCTTCAGTGGTGCTTGTTGTTTTTTAGCTCCAATACCATTGTGTCCTTCCACTCCAAAGGAACCATAGTCATTTCAAACAGACGTCAGTCGCCTTACCGTTGCTGCCTGCTCGTTAACATCCACTCAAGGTTGGTAGCCGTAATAAGGGTCTTCTGGAAAAAGAGGGCGCACACAAAAACAGTCAACAACCAAGACCATTTTTATACTCTAGTTTGCAATGTTGGCCACATTGGGGATTTTAGACCTTGTTTAGGAACCCATAAATATCATCTCAGCCCCCCTAAAAAATATAATTATAAAAAACAATTACTTATTTTTTAATCAATTTTAGTGCTTCAAGTAAGTGTTGGTGAACTTGTCTGTTAGTGACAGAGGACAAACAATTACATGTTTAATAATAATTATAATAATATAATAATAATAATGTATACTGTATTAATCCCGCTAGGGGAAATTACAATGTTTTCACTCTGTTGTTATTACACACAGGCCTGAATTACACACACATGCTCAGTTCCTATACATGCACTACATGGAGAGCTGTCAGAGTGAGGGGGCTGCCCATGGAATGGCGGCCCGAGCAGTTGGGGGTTCAGTGCCTTGCTCAAGAGCACCGTGGCAGTGCCCAGGAGGTAAACTGGCACCTTTCCAGCTACTTGAAACAGGTTAAATATCCTGTGTGTCTGTCACCAATGCTATGCACCTGTGACCCAGTCAAAGAAAGGGTTAACAGAAACGTGGTGTCGGCCAATTGGAGGAGGTTGTGCCAGACTCCCGCCTTTGGCTGAGTCTCTATCTAATCAGTCAGAGGGAGAGCAGGAGACGGTTGTGAAGTTTATCGTTGGTAGTCCCCAGAGAAGAAGTTGGTTATGTCAGGTTTGATTTGAACCCAAATTGAAACGTCAGCAACTGAAATTACTAAAAAGAACATTGTGTCAAATTTGTTGTTATTAGTGTAACTTAAAAAGTGTAAGGTTTAGTTCCTTTATAGTGTTAATCGTATCAAAATACATTAGCTGACGCTGTTGTTCAGTAGCTAGCTCAGAGATGATCGGCTAATGAAATTACTGATTTAGCAGGGGGGGTTAACACTTTTGCAACAGCAATTTTCATTAGGGGGTGAGCCCCCATAAAGGTCTGATCCTAGAAGAGCCCCTGGTTGGCAAATAGTTGGGACAAAACATTTGTGACATAAAGTACATTTGTTTCAGCAAATACAGTTATGCCAATAAGCTAGTTTTTAAACTACTGTGACTGCTTGCATTAACTGCTAAGCTGCTATATAGAATATTTTACATTGACAATGACAATGTGTCTTGTAATATAACAGTGGTTGCTCATAGTAATGAACCCACAGAGAATTTTAGCAGCTCATTGGCTTTATGGCCCAGAACTTTACTGTTTTTTTGGCCCCAAACGGCAGCTGTACAGCAATAAAGCTCCAAAGACTCACTGTACACTTGCTGCTCAGCACCGAACAGCTAACAAACACAGTTAGTTGTGGGGCATTAAGCATCTAAACGATACAGGAGTTGGTGACATACAAAAACAAAGCCCCAATTTTGGACTTACATTCATCAGGTGGACACAAACACCACACAAAGAATACTAAGGTTGCTCTGTGTCTGCTGGATTTGTATTGAGGGAACTGTTTACACATTCACCATTACAAAAGATTACGAAGTAAATATCACATAACAGCTTGTTGCCCAGCCCAAAAGTGGCCACACAAAAAATTGTAACTGCAGTACTGTAGAAAACAAGCAATTCTTTACTGTTAGAGAACTATAATGCTTTTGCAACTAAAAGACATTTCTCTTGCTTCTACTACATTCCAGAACCCTTTTAAAAAGATTAATTAATCTGGGACTTAACCCATATTAATATTTTTACTCACACACTCCCACTAATGTTACCAGCTTTCCTGGTAGCTAACCTGTTTGCTGGGGAACTCTGTGGCAGCCTCCACTGCTGTCACACACCCCCGGCGGTCCAACCTCGCCCGGCTGTCCAGGAGGTCCGGTGATCCCTGCGGGTCCTGCCTTACCATCCTCTCCTTTTGGACCCGGGATTCCCAGCTTGGACTCCCCCGGAGGGCCTGCAGACACACATGCATTACAACCATACATCAGTGCAGGGTTGTTTTCTGGTGATCAACAGTGCTTATGTTGTTACATAAAGAGGTACCTGCAAATCCTTTGATCCCTGTGGGCCCCTGCACATTGGGTCCTGGATCACCCTTCCCCCCTGGCGGACCTCTCCTTCCTGTACAGAAGCAAATCGACATAGTCAAAAGCTTAAAATAATATCCCACTGGACAAATTCCTAATATATAATATAATATAAACCATTCAACCATTGCTCCGACCATCGCGCAACAGTTTGTAGACAAACATGATCATTTGGTTGGATTGTCTTTATTTCAGCAAGCTTTGGCTATCACCTAATATTGAGTCTTACCCTGTTCTCCTGGATATCCAGCTTTGCCAGGTCTCCCCCTTGAGCCGACATGCCCCTGGGTGCCCCTGGCGCCTGGTGGGCCCTTGGGCCCTGGTATACCAGGTTCCCCGGGGGGTGCCACCGGCTCCTCAATCGGAGCTGGCTTTCGATTTTTCTCGTTAATAAACATATCAAGCTTCAACACTTCCTCTGAAAAAAAAAAAACACACACACACACACACTAAGTTGTGAGAGAGATACATATACAGATATCATCATTGTAGAAGTACCAGAGTACTTACTATGCACTAGTTGCTCACAGGCCTGTGTGACCAGTTGGTAGATCATGGCCATGGACTGAGGTTCCCCCTGTTAAACAACAGCATATTCACCAACCATAATTTAAACGAGAACCAAAGTATTATTATGAATTTATACTTTTATACATTTTGTATACTTTTAAGCACAGTAAAAAGGGTTAGGGTTAGGGTTGTTAGTGTTACAATAAGAAAAAGATTGTTCAGCTATAACCCACCTTCTCTCCTCGCTCCCCTTTCCCCCCTGGCAGACCCTGTAAAGCAACGGATACATGAGCATAAAAATGAATAACAAGTGCACACTGCATGTTTTTCCCACCTCCACATTAACCAGATCTCTAACCTCTTACCCCTTCCCACTCTTCTCATACCTTGAGAGTGACCCGCAGGGTCCTGGTGTGTGTGTGTGTGTGTGTGTGTGTGTACTCTTTTTGGGCAATCTTTTTCCAATTAAGAGTTCAGCTTCAAAATTACTCCTTGGTAAGCATAAACCAGTTCCGGTCTCTAACTGTCAAGCCACAACTATGCAGGACAGATCCAGTGGCTTCATTTTGTGCAAGCAGCATCAGACTGTTTTAAAATAACCATAGAGGCCGCCCGACACTGAACCATCTAAAGCAGTAAAATCTCTCTCCTGTGTCAGCCCAACACATTCAGCTCGCCTCTACAAGTGCTGCCATTAATTTATCATTTGTTAATCATCACGTTATCTTTGTCAATATCCCATATTCAACTATGCATGACAATTGATATATCTGTGCATAATGCATAACAAAAAGTTAAGACATTGGACATGGCTAATGACACTTCTTGTCCCTCTTATCTTACCGTAGGTCCCACAGGCCCTGAGTAGCCCCTTTCTCCTATAGGTCCTGGGTGTCCTGGCATTCCTTGGAAACCCTGTAAAATACAAAAAGATGTAGCATGAAGTAAATATGTACGCTCAGTATGGGGGGGATAGGGTTAGCCAACAGGAAATAATAAAGTTGTGAGTTATAGTACAAATATGTGGAAACACAGCAGGTCAGGAAGTGGAATCTTTGTTATAAACACTAATAGAACTGGGGTGATAATACAGACAGAACAAAATATTGACCATTATTAGAGCCTGACCAGCAGAGATGCTAAATGCTAAGTTTATTGTACAAGAGTAAAGTTGTTTATTGCATGCCAATCTGGATCTTACTCTGGATGTCTTGTGTGTTAACTAAAACTGGGTCTAGTAATGGTGGATTTGGGCCTGAGGGTGGTGCTAGAGGAAAGCTTAAAATGTGTCAATCGTGGAATAGTTCAGTCTATTAGATTTTAATATTTTATGTGTGTATGAGTAAACTTTGCACAGATGGTGGCACAAGACAAAAGGTCACAGGTCACCAAAAACATTAGGATTCATTAGGACAACACATCGACAGTTGAACTCATTAAGATATTAGTATGTATATTCATGTAATGCACCAACATGTTTTTTTGTGTGTCCCAGATACGATATAAAAGCGGAAAATAGTCATCATCTACATACAATGGATCTAAAAGGAAATCCAATCTTACTTACCCTGGGTCCAGTAAGGCCTGGTCCACCAATGTTACCTTCGAGCCCCCTAATGCCCTGTGAAACACATTGCACAGAGATGAGAAGAAGAATTTTTAAAGATAATGTTTTGGGCATTTGTAGGCCTTATGACAGGACAGCTGAATAAGTGAAAGGGGAGAGAGAGGTGGGAATGAGTTGCAGCAGAGGGCCACACGTCGGAGTTGAACCCATGCCTGCTGCGTCAAGGAGCAAACCTCTACACATGGGCGCCCGCTCTACCAACTGAGCCATTTGGGCACCCAAAGAAGACATACCTGATTGATTCTCAGTGGGGAAAATCACATTTTCTTTTTCTCTCTGCATGTTTTTACAAATTACACCCAGGTCTGAATTCACACACGTGCACAAACAGGACCTTTACAGGCATTAATACTTAAAGTAATTTACTGCTTCAGCTAAACTGTATGAAGAACTGCTGATATTTACTGTTCTGGGATCAAGCAGCTCACCTTGGGGCCTGGAATCCCCTCTTCCCCCTTTGGACCTGGAGGTCCTGGTAAACCCTGCAGAGAAAGACAATAGCAAGATGGAGAGAGCCCAATGAGAGGCAGAGGAGTGAGGTTGTAGACAAAAATACAGGGAAGAAGATGTGTTTTCTATTCTATTCCTGTATTTTAATGACTTGAGTTTAGACTTACCTGGACCCCTGGACGCCCAGGATCTCCCCTTTCCCCTCTTGCACCAGGTGGACCCTATAAAGGAAAATATGAAAACACAAGACAACTACGCATTATACAACATACTAGTTTCATAAGTCATTGCTTAACAGTTCAGCAAGATACGAACATGCTGAATACCACTATACATACACAAGTACGTATTTAAAGCTAAGATTACCCACCACTTTACCCTGCACGGCCATGCCTCGGGGTCCTGTGTTGCCCAGAGGTCCAAGACCTCCTTCAAATCCAGGCTTTCCTGGAGGACCCACCTCCCCCTGAAACATAGAGAAACTAACTTGATGGCATCAATTTGGATCTCCATGGCATGACTCAAACTAAAACATGAAAATAATAAAATGATTTTACTTTTTAAAGCTTTACGGTCTGATGAAAAAGAACAACAGGTCATGGCTGCTTATGTCGCAGTATAGGGAGAATTAAATAACTCATGAGGATGCTGCTGCTGTGCCATCCCTGTGTAAAAGTACACACAGCCCCTCTCTCAAATTAGACTGTAGAACAAACACACAGATCAGTCCTGCTTGTCTGTGACAACTACAGGTGTTTCATCAACTGCAGAGAATACAGCCGAGATTCTGCATGTGGTTGAGGGAAACTCACTCACCAAACAGAACATTAATATTATTTAATTGGCTAATTCTTATGGATTGATTTTTGTGGCCCTTCGGATCACCAGAATACACTCATGTAGGTGATATCATTGGAAGGAGAATTCCACAAAAACTGTGTTTTTCCTAGCACTGGCTTTGCAACTGCAGGAAACCATGCCCTGCAACGCTCTAGTTTCTGAAGGGGACTTGAACTCAAATGTAACTTAAGAATAAGAATTATTTTCATCTCACCTTTTGGCCTTGCTCTCCCTTAACACCTTTCTCCCCACGAGGACCTGGTTTACCCTAAGAAAAAAAAAAATAATTAAACACCAAATGGATCTCACAAATAATGAGTCAGCGTCAGCTTATATTGTAGGCCTGACTGAGATCTCATGGTGACGTACAGTTGGACCAGGGGAACCCAGAGCTCCGGGGATGTCAGAGGAACAGGTACAGGTGTACGCCGGGGCAGGACAGCTCTCCACATCTCTCTGATGCAAACAAACACACACACACTAATTTTGTACCATTTTTCATTAAACTTACATTATTAAATACCAAGATAGAGCTGAATAAAGGTAATATAATTAGTAACCAACTAACCACTCCAGGTAGGTCACAGCAGGTATCCTCTAAAGCCCATGTAGTGTTACAGACAATCTCAAAGGACTGCAGCTGGAACTGAAGACAATGATGAACATAGGATACAGGTTGAGCACAGGCCAGAAGAAGAAGAAAAAATATATGTTGAGGATGTGTAATTTATTGACACAACAGGCCTTGATAAAAATCAAATAAATAGAATAGAAAAAAAAAAGTACCGGTGCTGATCCACTATTGGGTCCTATGGTCTTCACCAGTTTTCCCAGCATCTCAAAGCCGTCAGTCGGCAGGTTGCCTAGAGGACGGGCAGGTCTCTCACCCACGCGCTGACAGTCCACAGACAGGGAAACACTCACCTGGCTGACCGACAGGTGCACCTGCCAATCCCAATCATTCTGTCATATTAAGCCAAGTTGCAGATTTTGCTGAGCCTCAAACAGTCTCTTAGCCTCAAATCTTTCACTGTTACCCTTTCTTACTTTACTGTTGGTCTTTATTGTGTTACAGCTGCTACAGACCTGAGATTATGCTGATGTAAAGTCTTTTTCCAACCATCTCTTTCACCTCTCAATCATGCTCTTTCGAATTATTATGTGTTGACATTTCTGTTTTATTGGATTACACATAGGTCACAGTAACTAGATGGAAAAAGAAATCTGTAATAATATGTAAATGGTACATGGAAAAAGGATAATTAACCTGATTTAAAAAAACATGACTTCAATGTTTCATTTTTTGCTAAATGAAAGTGAGACTTGCTCAGTGTTTATTATCTCACCTTGTGAAAACTGCCATAGAATAGTCTGTAGACCTGCGACTGGTCAAAGGTCAGTTCCTGCACTTCTCCCCTGTAGTCCAGACTGAAGTACACCAGATGCTTGGTTGTCGCTGTGCAAAGAACAAAAATAAAGGTAGATTTTCAGTAATCAACTTCTAACTCACATTGTGTCCTACCTTAACCCTGGGGCTCTAAAGAAGGCAAAGTCTGCTGCAAGGTGTTGGATCTGGCTGGGTGTAAGAAAAAGGCATAGCCTCTAGTGGGGCTTCACACTATTTTTTAATTAGATCAAAAAAGGGCTGAGTGTACTTTCAACAGTCCAAAACCCCGGCATAGCTGCATCGTCCCGTTGAGGTGTGTGTGTGTTCTCTCTCTCTCTCTCATTCCTTCTCTCTCTCTCTGGCTTTTGAGCCGGGGAGGACGGGCCAACTTGGACATTTCTGTGTTCGCAAACAGTAAGCCATGCTCACTCCGTATTATTATTCCTTTAAACAATTATTATCAAATTGGTGAAATTGATGAATAAGAGAAGGGGTAACAAAGTTCCTTGGGAGATGGCGAGACGCAGAAATGTAACTCACGGTCGAGCACCACTCCCATCTTGGGCTGGAAGTCATTGTCAGTGAGCTGCCAGAGGGCAAAGGGCTCCCTGGGTGTTTCCTGCAACATGCGGAAGGTGATGCTGATGGTGTGTTCTGGAGAGAAACCTGCAGGATGGATAAACCTGGACAGAGGTAAATAAAGGTCAAAGGGACATGCTCCATTCCTTTTCCTTTAAAGATACAGTAAACATGTTTGAAATTGTTGCATCATGACAGAGAGGTGTGTGGTGGAAGAGTTTGAACTGTAAGATCATTGCACTCATGTGCTGTTTAATATTTGATCAGCTGATCTGATGGGAGAGCAAAAGCAGCAGTAGGTTGATGCAGAAGCTCTATTGCCTTTTATTGTTACTCATCCTCATTAGTGTGTGTAATCTGAATGAATCATAAAAACACTCTTTGCAACTTTCTCTACTTTCTCTTCTATATCTAAGGGCCTTTATTTTAATTTTTTATGCTGCATTTCAAGAGCATCCCGAGGATCAAATATGTTTCCTCAACAAAAGGCACAGTTGGCAATTATCAGTCCCATATACAGCTAAGCTTTATGGCTCCTTTATACAAATGATCTTTTTTCATTTGAATTAAAGTCACTTTCTCTGAGGCCCTGATGCCACACCACATCTATAGTAAGTATTAAAGTAGCAGTTATCAGGTGTAATTCCTTTTAACTCACTTAATGATTCCCTAAGTAACATACATTTCCTCAAAATGACACTGGAGTGAGTGAGGATGTTCCCTTTGGTAAATACAAGTCCTCTTCACGTCCCATCCTGGCATCTCTCTCTCTTTTCACGTTGTAAAAAGCAACCTCTCTCAGATGAAATTTGCTGTGCAGTATTGATTACTTTATTGATTACTTCGTTATTTATATTTATGGAAACTTATACTTTTCCTCCACTAAATTTCCTAAATAAAAGTCTTTACTTTTACTCCAATACATTTCTCATAAAATTCGTTACTTGTTACTACAAAATAAAATCAGAAGAAATAGGCTGGACTGCAAAACAGCAGGTTTGGTGAATGGGGTGATGGTGAAGATAATGTAAAACACCTGAGTGGCAGTATGATTTTGTGTATTGGAGTGAAAGATTCAAACATGCGGCCGCTGCGTCGACAAGTAAACTTCTATATGTGGGCACCCGCTCTGCCAGGCGAGCTAACCCATCAATGTTGTTTTTTACTTTTACATTTACTTCTAATAATTAAGTACATTTACTTTTGATACTTGAGTACATTAATGTTAGATTCTTGAAGAACTTGACTCAAGTAGTATTCTAAAAGGTGACTTTAACTTCTACCAAAGTCATTTTCTGCACTTTTACACAAGTAGTGCTTTCAAGTCCTTGCTGCAGTCTTTATCCCCAGCTAAATGGCTACATTGAGTGCAAGTAATTATATATAATACATATAATTAAGATCTACAGCACATTTTTCACTTTCTCTTTCTGGGGCTGCATTTATGGAAATTGGTGTATAGTACAAGCAAGAAGAACAAAAAAAACAGAAGGCAATTTAAAAGCAGTAAATGAGATGATCTCACTTGGTGCTCTGTGTCAGTTGGACGTCTCTGTACAAAGTAAAGGTGGGGAGAGCGTTGAAGACAAAAGGCTCGGCTGCCACGCCCTCCACAGACGAGTGAGCATTCTTAGTCAGACCAAATGCTTCCATCATGTCAAATCCTGAAACAACAACCAATTGACAGACGTACAACAAGGTGATGTTTCAGTTATTCAAAATGAGCCTTGCAGTTTTGTGTGAGGACAGCTTGTCTTACCTTTAACAATGCTGTTTCTGATGGTGACTTCAGGGCAGACTGCAACACAACAGGGCAGCGTTGAATCATTATGAGAAAGGCAAAGGGATCGTTTTCAGTCAAGAAAAAAATTGGTCTCACTAGGGACTCTATGTGGAAGCTCTAAGAGGCAAGTGAGAACAACATTAATTCTAGTCACTTTCTCTAATTTGTTTTCTCCACTGTGTTTATGACTTAAGAACAGGTAAAAAGGGTTTGGCGGAATACTCTTTTAAAGTTATAAAGAGTGGGAGATTAATTATAAAAACAAACTATTGTTGCACATGAGTGAAATGTATTATTGCTTATTTATAACCTTGTTTATCCCCTAATGCTAAATCAAATTTTTACACTCTTTCATTGAATTAATGTCTAAAAGATAAAAGAAATATAAAAACTCAAGTAGTCCTCAGTTTTCTGGGGACCTACTGGAGTCATTTAAATTTGTGGAATCAAGAATATAACACATCTGCTCGGTAACTAAAATGACGTCCCCAAGAAACATGAAAAATGTGCTAAACAGATATATTTCTATGAGAGAATATGATCGCAAGAGGAGTCACCTTCGTTGTGGATAGGGTACATCCGGGGATGGATGGGAATTCTGGCAGGAGCCGTGGCTGTAAAAGGAACAGGTACATCCAGTCATGACACACTGAACAAACAACAAAAACATTATATATGTTGTTATGTTTTTTTTTTTCATGTACTGTATGTATTAATCTTTACTTTCCCAACTATGAAGTGATTTGATTACATTTTGTAGAGAAGCAGCCTAGAAATAATGTAGTCCTGCATTTTATGTTAATTTATCCTGAGAGGGAATGTCAGGTACTGTATGCAGATGTTAGACTTTGTGGTGAGGAAAGTTCAACATCTAACATACTGTGGGAGTAATCGTGATCAGGTCAGACCTGTTGGATGGAGAATGGAGACGGCAGCACCCTCTGCTGAGCTGAGCAGCGAGTGCACACTGATGCGATATAGAGTCTCTGGTTCCAGATCAGTGAAACAGTGACTGCTGCTGGACTCATCGACAGTTTCTTCCTTTGTTTGTTTGTCTACACACAAGGCACACATAGATGTTTACACACCAATGGGTAAATCAACAGTGGTTAATGCGGCTTCTGAGACAGCTTAATGTACACAGAGTTGTCAGTTACGATAGATTTTACAATTACTTTTGACGGACTGGATGACAATACGATATCCATCAACAGTAGACACGGGTCTCCAAGACACACAGATACTGGAGTGGTCTGACCTAACCACGCTCACGCTGCTGACTCGCAGACTGGCTGAAGGGAGAGAGAGGGAGACAGACAGAGAGGTAAACTGGAAGGTTGATGAACAAAAAAGACATTGCCACAGCCAGAGGTGAACAACTAATTTCACATTTGAGTGAGGATTTTCACCCCGGCGGCCTATGTGTATGAAACCTCTTAAGAAAGTCTTAAGTATGGTGCTAAACCTTGAGCTATGTGTAAGAAAGAATCATGGTAAATAAATAGTACTGAGATATGTCTAAACAAAAAAGATAGTGTTCCAAAAAAAGGACTAAATTATGCCTTTCCTCAATGCTCTCCTTCAAGCATTGAATCAGTCGATAGCAGGCCTCCAAAAGGACAACTTGCCCCCCAACAGTTCAGTCTAAGATTCGGGTGTGTTATGTAGTAGCCACTAACCTAAAGCAGAAATGAGTAGCAGTTTTCATCTTATGGATTGTAGCATACTAATAATGACATTACCCGAATCCTAGTGTTGGAGTTTTTTTTTCTTTGTTCTTGAGTGGACTACATGACTACACTACAGGCAATTTAATGTGTTGTTTTTTTATTTATACCTCACATCAGTGTATTTACACTAAATGTAATGTATGAAGACTCTGTTTTCTCACTGTTTACTACCGGAACACAAAAGGTTATACTTGCCACAGGCTCAAATCTAGTTTAGTTTTTCAGTAAGTTTGACTCACTGGTTTTGCCCTGAGCTGAACCGCTGCCTCCTTCTCTGTTGCGGTACTCAGCGGTGACCAGGATGCTGTAACGTGTATCTGGCTGTAAAGACTCGAGCACCACTCGCTTTTCACTACCTGGAACCACCACCTGTAGGCAACAAATGCACCTTTCAAAGTCAAGCTTTCAAGTAAAATGTCCATGTATCAACACAGTGACAGAGCTAATTTGCAGTTTTTGGAATTGTCTGTGACCCCTGAGAAGCACTATGGTTTACTGTCCAGCAGGATAGAGGACAAAGTGGTGGAAGATGTGCCGATTACAGCTCACTCACAGTGCTGTCCTGGATTTCAGCTGCAGTCAGTGCGGTGTAAGACACACGATACTGGAGGACATGAGCGTTGGGAGGCACCCAGCTCACCACCAAGCTGACTGCTGTCTCCTCGGAGACGGTTATGCTGGATGGGCTTCCACCAGACACTGCAAGGACAAAAGCAGATATTTCCCTAATGAAGAGATAATTTGCCTGAAATTCCACCTGTCAAACCATTAAAAATAATTAAAATGCTGCTTGAAAGTTAATTTTATATATATATATATATATATATATATATATATATATATATATATATATATATATTGCTTGAGTTTTTGTGCCACCAAGTTGCTTATGGTAGAGAGACAAGATTATTTGCAAGTAATGGTCAGGATTAAAAGTGGGCTGAGGGGTTAATATGTCACATAAATAATGTAGGATGCCTTTTGACAACCGGCCAGGGACTACAGCTGGAAATCAGCCGTAAAGGCTTACTAACAGCTGCTCCTTTTACTGTACAGTTAATTAAAGGGGACTGTCCACGACATTATAAACTAATAAACTGATCTAAACTTATACTGCAATATTCAACACGTGACTGGGTACTGTATTCAATACCAGGATTTTATCTTAAGAGGTTGTCTAGTTGGTTCACTTTACTTTGTCTGTTGCCACGGAGATTATCAATGCTCATATAGCACTTCTCTTTCCATAAATTACAAACAACCTGGACATTCATCTTTCCCCGTTCATTGGAGGACCCACCAAACATTGCAATTTAATTTTTAATGACTCTCCAGTGCTGCTGGTAGTATTTTACTCATTAGCGTGTGTTGTGTAAATCAGTGTGTGTGACTCACATGTGCTATAGCGTGTGGCCACAGCTTCACTCTGAGCTCCATCTCGATAAAGTGCAGACAAAGAGATCTGGTATTCCTTATCGTCCTCCACCCCCTCCAGGATCGCCCCCTCACTCTCACCACTCACTCTCAGCTAAAAGCAAACACAGCAACATTATATTCATATATTAAGTAACCATTAGAACTCATTATTCACTCCACCAATCCATTCATCCATCCCCACCTGTCTCAGGTCTCCTCCACTGAGGGAGATCCACTTGATGAGGTAGGAGACTACATCATCAGCTGCTGCCTCCCAGCGAACGGTGATATCACTGCCTGAGAAATTAGTCACCCTGAGGTCTGATGGGGACGGCACCTTCACTGGGAGAGATGGAAAATATGTCAGGAAAGAAAAAAAAAAGAGAGTTTAGCCTGATTTGATCTTTTTTCATTTATATTTAATTAAATGTCCTTCCCGCTGGTGCTGTGCTGTCACACAAGACAATTGCTTTGAGACATCAAAAGGAAATATAACATCATGCCTCTGGAATAAAAAGTATTTGTGTGTGTGTCTTACGTGTGGTGACGTTACTGGTCAGTGCTGCAGACAGGCCTTGCGAGTAGAGAGACTGGACTGAAACCAGATATCTAGACAGAGAGGAGAGGTTCTGCACCACCACAGAGTTCAGTCCGGTTACATCCACCTGGAAAGAGATTTAATTGGAATGACTGACACTGTGGCTGCAGGATCTTACTGATGGTACAAACATTATTTTGATAAAGGTGGACCCGGGTCCAGCACTTGGCACTAGTATTGGTTTACCGTTGATGAGTGTTTTCAGGTGAACAGCTTTGACTCAAATGGGTGATAATAGAAACTACTTATAAATTCAAAGCCCAAGTTATTGGATATTTCAACCTCTTTGTGGATTGGTATTATTGTTATTATCCTTCAGAAACAAAAATACTTTTGATATGGACTTCTCACCTTCAGACTGTGAGAAGGTAGGCTAATGCCATGTGTTATTTAAATGCACTGAATAAAACAAAGGACTGTATATATGTGTGTGTGTGTGTGTGTGTGTGTAAAGTTACCTGCTTAACGTCACTGCCGTGGTTGGTGCTGTAGGTGATTCTGTGGCTGGGGACGTCCACGGCTCCGGGCACCCAGCTTACCCTCATCATACTGTGGCTGACCACCGGGAACTGAACACTCATCGGCTGTGGGAGAGGGACTGTGGGGAGAGATGAAAGACAGATGATGTTAGCATTGACGTGATCTATTCTATCAGTGTCATTGTAAAGTTCCTGTACCAGAGATGTTAATTATAGAGTAGGAAGAGGGACTAGTGAGTAAGGATTATCTGTGAATAGAATAGAAGGAACAATGCTAGAAAAATCTCAGAACTTTGTGGCGTAAGGTGAAAGAATAAATACAGTGGGTACGGAAAGTATTCAGACCCCTTTAAATTTTTCACTCTTTGTTTCATTGCAGCCATTTTCCAA
>NC_048413.1:25050897-25063327 GCF_013103735.1 Etheostoma cragini | reverse complement strand
TGGAAAAAGGCTGCAATGAAACAAAGAGTGAAAAATTTAAAGGGGTCTGAATACTTTCCGTACCCACTGTAGATAGAAAAATGACAAAGCGGGAAATGAGAATGTTTGGGGAATGTTTTACATGTGGTGGCAACAGCAGTGACAGGGTCGCTGGGATCCTCATCATACAGGGCATAGAGAGTGACAGAGTAGTCTGTTGCCGGCAGTAACCCTGCCAGCTCCACCACTGTCTGGTCTGCACTGAATTTCTCCTGCAGCAATACAGAAACAAAATGCAAATGTGGAGTTAACGGTTTGTTAATATTAGGAATGTCTTTGCCCACATTAGTAAACAGTAATCAGTCTGGTACCAGTTTTATTGTAAAATTACATCATAATGGGTATTTTGAGAGGAGCGCTTACATACAAAATAATTAAAGAAGCACAGAAGGCCGCGATTTAACAGCAAATTTTCATCTTTATTTTTTCAAAAACGTTGGCTTTCCTTGCATCTAAGATGGGACGATGCAAGGACATGATGTGAGGAAAAAGGAATTGAGGGAAATACTCATATAATAATCATTATATAGCCAAGATAAAATTAAATTTTTTGCAATCCGTTATATGGTTTATAAAAATCAACAAGCATTGCAATTCATTTCACTTGTTTTATTTGATTTTCAAGATCAAGAATGATGTGGTCACCATTAACAGATAAACCCTGGACTAACGTATTGTGCCTGAACGTACCATATTTAACTCATTATCTCATTTGGCGATAATGATGTGACGTTTCACCGTAAATGTATACATACTGGGTGTTCTTGTTTTCACCTCTACCTGATGAACGCCATTTGTGATTAAAATCAAAAAAGAAATAAAACAACAGCAATATGTAAGTATTCTCACTTTTGGTACTAAAATTAGTGATCAACAACATATCTAGACTACAAACAGATATGCGTGTCTTCAGATACACTTTACAGTGGCTATGTGTGTGGTTTTCTGAGCCATATGTCCTACGAAAGTTGCCAATAAGGCTCTGTGGTGCAAAGTGGTAGTTGGTCCCCAAAACTCACATTATAAATCATTTTGTGAGCAGGGCTTTCTTCTTATTTGCCTAGTACATTATGTTTTTCCCTACCTGCCTACTCGTTGTAGATGCCCTTTTCTGGCTGCTAATTACCCTGGTTATTGCTGACGCACACACGCACACGCACACACACACGCACACGCACACACACACACACACACACACACGGAGAGAGAGAAAGGGCTCTCACCTCCTTGGCATCATCAGGCTCTCCGTGGTTGAGTGCTGAGTACAGGACCATGTACTGTGTTGCTCCAGGCGCTGCACCCCAACTCACTCGCAGTGTGCTGTAAGAGGCAGGAGTCACTTCCAGGTTGGCAGGCATGGCCAGGGGCACTAAGTAAAGGAGATAGGAAGATAATCTGTAAATACATATTTACAAGCTGGCAAGTAGTTAAATGATTTTTGGAGTCTAAATATTTTGGTGATGATTTCTGCCCTGGGGAACGTAAGTAACTGTGACGCTGTCCGTGGTACTAAAATGGAGTAGAGGAGATTTACAAACAGACAGGCATGGTTTCTTAGCCTTCTTGCTTCCCCCCCCCCAAAAAAAATTGTAGCAATCCACGGACAGAAAAGAAATGCCAGGCAGGAACAGCCGAGTACAACTGACAAACTGACAACTGACATGTGGGACTCATGAACAAACAAATGAATTCCTTAAAATGTGATATTAAACATCGATATCAGTCTTACATGTAGTGACAGTTCCTCTGAGTGCAAGGCCAACACTGTCGTCATACACAGGGAAGATGGACACGTGGTACAGTGTCTGAGAGGAGAGGCCTTCCAGCAGCACAGTGGACTCTGAGCCGGCCAACACCACCTAGGCACAGAGCATCACTTTAGAAATATGTTTTACTTTTTATGTGACTTTTTAATCTCATCCCACACAGTACCCCGCAATTTTCGACAATAACACAACATTTGTTTTGCTCCCTTTGTCCTCTCTCTGACAGCTTTAGCAAGAACAGTGTTTTTCCTGTTGCAATCAAACACATTTCTCCCAGACTTCGAGTATGATGTCAAAAACAATGTGGTGGCTGCTGGAATGTGTCATCCTTCATAATGACAGTCTTATTTTGCTTATATAACTGTGCTTAAGTTTCAAACCTAATGTGGTAATAAGGTAAGGTTGCGTCCTGACCTCCTGTGGACTCTGACCCTCGGCGCTGTGGTAGACCACTCTGTACTGTTGGACTGGCTTAGAAGGATTGGTCCAATGAAGCTTTACTTCTCTGGAGCCCAGTTCGGAGAACCGGAGATCAATAGGACTGGGATAGGAGAGGGCTGGGTCGGCTGTGGGCCCAGGCTCCATTCCTGGAGACACAGAAACAAGGAATCAGCATCTTAGACCCTAACTAAATAATGATCCTTTGAAAATTATAAGTTTGCATTCAAATACTGTCTGACAAGTTGGCAAGGAAAGGAAAGCCGATAGACTGAAAGCTAGGGGCAGAAAGCTAGACAGATAGATAGGTTACTTTTTGAGATGCCACGGTCCTCTATCCTTCCACACAGAATGTGGACCAGTCGTGCCACTAGTTTGCTGAGCAGAGGGAAGTCATTCACATTGTAGACGTTCAGATCTACCGGCTCCGATGCCACTTGTCTCAACTCAGCCTCGTCAGCATTCTTTACACCTGAGAAACACAAAGTCATAAAATTGATCAACCTACTTTGCACAAAAAGTGTTTCAAGATTAGGACAAAAGGCCTCGGAGCGCCTTACAATTAACAAAAACTGTATTGCATAACACTAGCAAGACCACAGTGGACTAGGTTACACTTCTCTCAAGTCAAAGTCAAGAGTGCTTACAGACCATGGTGCAAAGAAATGCAAGGGATAGATGTGACTGGACTAAAGAAAACCTCAAACAAACGTCAGAAGGTTAAAGTATTTAGTCTTGAGACCACCTCACACTCTTTTCTTTTCAGTCTTACCTACAGCGATGATCTCCACGCCGGCATTCTTCAGCCGGTTTGCTGCAGCAATGGCGTCATCCTGAGATTTCCCATCGGTCAACAAGACCAGGAAAAATGGTGTGTCCGACCTCGTGCCTGCCTCGGCCCCCATGTTCTCCTCCATGACATGGAGCAGCGCCTGGCCTAGGAGATGGATGCATGGTTACACATTGACAGACATACGGTATCTATGTGTACGTGTTGTATGTATTAGGATGTGCTTATATTCTGAACACTGAACATATTGAAGCTGCAAACTGTGATGTGTTTACCTGTAAACGTGTTTCCTCCCTTATATCTGAAATTCCTTACAGCTTCCAACAGCTGGTCTTTAGTAGTAAAGTCGTTGAGCTGCCACTCTGTGCGGGGGTCTCCACTGTACTGGGTCAGACCTGGGACAGTAACACATCATTAAGCAACATTTTATAATTTTTTGTGGGACAAGCCATTAGAAAAAATAAATTCATTATACTTTAAGTGGCTCATTTTTTGTCTTCAATTGTTGTTACTACAGAGCCGTTTAAAACCCAAAAGCTTAGACAACGTCTGTAAAACCTTTTTTATAGCACGTTCTTGGTGTAGCAAAATCAGCATGACATTGAAACATAAGCACTGAAATTATCCGAAGTGTACTAAAAGGTGTTGACCTGTGAGCTGTTTATTAGCTGAAAGGAGCTGAATGATCAGATGGTTACCGGCAGGTGGTTGCTAGGACTTTCCCAGTGGTTGCTAAGGCGTTTCTATGCGGTTGCTAGCTGGCTACTGTGGTCTTTTTTGCAGTTGCTACGTTTGTAAAATGTGATCCTCACCGATCTGAATGTGGTCCGGCCCAATGTGGAAGGGTGTCATCAGGCCCTCCAAGAAGTCTCTGACCCGTCTGAAGTTAGTGCGTCCAATGCTCCAGGAGCCGTCCACCAACAACATGATGTCGGCCGCTGCGTCGCTGTCACACTCAAAGGGTTTCCTCGGAGACACACCTTGATAAAAGGAAGCATGAAGCAAATAGTCTGGAACTGAAAAGGTCAGCTATAGAGACTTATTGAATCTATGCAAAAGAGCACTGAAGCTGTTCTGGAGGCTCCCGGAGGACGGACACTTTATAGAAGTAGAGGATTTGGGGCCTTTGTTTAGGGTTAGGGTTATTTTTTATTTAGAGCAAAAGTAAAAATCCACTTAGATTGAGAAATGTTGTGTATCTTAAGTAATTATTAGTGTTACATTTTATCTTTCAAACAGAGGTTTAAAAACAAGCATATGTTGGCCAAAATAAAATCAGCAGTATGTGTCTGCCACCGGCTGACCCTGATTTAACTAAAGATTGAAAAACCCATTTTGGTCGACCTCTACTTTACAGTGTTTTTGTATATTACACACATGTAGAGTCTTTTATGAACTCCTACATTAGGCCAATGAGGTGGGAGAACTTGCTTGAACTTGTGTTCTGCGTGCCAATGATCAATGTCCACAATTTGTCTGCATTTTGGTGCTGTGACCCACTTACAGCCTGCTCACCGTCGCACAAGCATTAATCCATTTCATTTCTTTTCTGGTTTAGTTCCATTCAGTTTTCTTGTCAAACAATTAAACCATGACACGACTGACACAGTGAAAAGCTGTATGCTTTCCCCATTTCGCCACACACCTGTGTACCTGTGATTACCTTAATGCCAGACAATGCTCCACCCGGTGCTCAGACATACAACTGCAGATTATTTAATAAACCAACGTGGTATATAAACAAAACAAAGCAAAGTGTTGTAAAGGCTCCAACAACATATATAATAGTATATTATTATAGTATTATAGTATTTGCATATTAGCGAGTACATGGGTAAATGCATACTTTTAAATCAGGAAACAGATGGCATTTATGCAAGCAAAAAGTAGGTGTAGGTGTTGAAATGTAGGCGCCTAAATGTCCGCATGTGTTGACACGGTGCGAACATGAACATGATTACGGTTCCATGTATGTGAATGTGTGTGTTCCCTTGGATTATTAGGGGGAGAGAGGACACATGTGGCCTGCAGCCAAACCAGATGGCCTATCATTATCCTTACCTTTACCTGTCCCTCCCTTGTGTAAACACTGTCATCACATTTCAAACCAACATTTGCTGCTCTTAAGCCTCTTGTTCCCTAAACAACGAGATGAGCCAAAGATGATGCTGGCCAGCCGTTCTTTAGGTATAACTTCCTGCTTAAAATGGATTTGTCCTAATCGGTTCATCATGTTTTAGTTGATTAAAACAACCAATGTCACCAAAAGATCAGTTTTATGTAATGTTTCCTAATACCAGGTACAGGAGGTTACCTGTAACCGGTTGTGTAGGGAAAGGTGTCTTCCGGGGTTTCTCCTCGGTCGCTTTGCCCTGTGTCGTCCCCTGCTCCTCCTTATTCTCCATTTTAGAGCGATCCCGCTCTTTTTCTTTCTTCCTCTTCCTCTTTTCTTTGGTGGTTTTCTCTGGGGCCTCATCAGGGAGCTGGGAGGGGGTTTCTATTGCTGGGGTCTCTGGAGGAGAGAGCACATGGGTGGGGTTACAGTAAGAGAAGCAAAGAGTGTTTATGGGACCAGATGAAGCTGTACATGACAGGAAATCCAATAGATCCATTTGACTTCAAAGGATCAAAAGGACAAGCGAGAAAATATTATTTCCCTGTTAACACATAAACATTATGTTTTTTTTTAAACATAGTAACATCTTTAAACTTAGCGTGATAGATCAAACACTTGGCCTGGACCCCCTTCCTTGTCCTAGTTCCATCTTGTTCCAGCTTTTGTTTCCTGTGTTAAACCTACTGTTGCTGGGCTGTCATTATTGTGTATGTGTGTATTTCTCCCAAAGTGCTTTGATGTAGGCATGTGTAAATGCAGTATACTGTACTTAGGGATAGGGAGGGTTATTTACACCTGCAAGATAAAAGCTAAGAGAATCATTAAAGATCCAAACCACCTGTCTTAACAGCTTTTTCTTCCCTGTTGAGGTCGGAAAGAAGGTAACAGATGCACCAGACAAGCATATATATAATAATAATAATAATAATAATAATAATAATAATATATACGTCATTAATCCTGCAAAGGGAATTTACAACTTACACTTTGTTGTTATTACACACAGGCTGAATTACCCACACGTGCTCAGTACCTATACATGCACTAAATGGAGAGATGCCAGAGTGAGGGGGCTGCCCATGGAAAGGCGCCCCGATCAGTTGGGGGTTTGGTGCCTTGCTCAAGAGCACCTTGGCAGCGTCCCTCCGGTTTCCAACCCAACTCCCTACTGACTGAGCTACTGCCACCCCAAATATGTATGAATATAGATTTATTGTTGTAACTGTTTCTAATGCATACATTTTAGGAACTGAGAGGATTACATTTCCCTGGAATTAGACACACACAAATACTTCAATCATCCTTTTATCAACTTAGAAATATTTCAAAGATCAGAGCAATGGTATCTCTAAAGCCTTTCTCACACATTAATGTTCAACTTCAGACTGTGCAGAACACTGCAGCAATGCTTCTAGTCAAGGCAAAAATAATCATTACCTGGGGTTTTAGGTTCTTTGCACTTGTTACCAACTTTAAAAAAAAGAAAGAATTTCAAATAGAATAGATCAATGAAGTCGGAATGCCTTATTGTCCCAAAAAAGTCTAGATTGGCTAAATTAAACCTTGTAGCAGCTCCACAGTCCCGGTTTAAACCACTCTTAACTAACTAAAGTAACTCTTGCCAAAATGCAACCTAAGATCTTTGTATGAATGTACCTGAGTTAATCTTTTGTTTAAAAGCATAATTAGGACGTAAGTGCCGCTTTTAAGATTTACCATATTTCTTTTTTCCGGTCAAATGGTCTTTTGAATGGGAGAGCTAGGGGCCCTGTGATAGCACCAAAACAGCTATTTTTAAAATACTAAGAATGCTCAACACAACATGAAACTTTGCTCCAAGTATCACCAGGGGCTTTACACAGGAACTGCAGCATTGAGAACATTGTTTGTGTTCACAGAGTTTCCTAAAAAACAAAGGTTTTGAACGTCTCCCTTTGGTAGTTGTTGTTTACGCTATCCTTCATCTTGTCAGTCAAAAAGAATCAAACTCTGAATGCGAATGAACGTACTTCATAGGAGGAAATGTCATTCTTATATGAGGCTCCTTTTCAAATACAAGGTCAATACTGTTTTTCAATAGCAACAAAACAACAAATTACCCGTGCATTTATATGGAACTAAGCTTTAGGAGCTTTCCATCTGACTATTTTTCATGTTGTGTCGAGCCTTCTTAGTGTTTTAAAAATAGCTATTTTGATGCTATCCTAGTGCCCCTAGCACACCCATTCAATAGGCCATTTGACCGACGGTTAATCAAACAAAAATGCAGTAAATTTTAAAAGTGGCGCTTCCCTCCTAATTATGCATGAAAGTTTGACTCGGGTACATTAACAAAAAGAACCTATTTGCATTTTGGCCAGAGTCCCGGTTTAAGTCAAGGGGTGATCAAGCTTTAGCTGCCCTGGCAACTCAGCTTTCAGACTGCTGGCACGGCTTTTAAATCATGCCTTAGAACACATTCTATAGACTTGTTTGTCTGACTACTTAATTAGCTCATATAATACAGCCTTGACATGTTTCCACCAGATTTTGGTCGATTTTCCTTCTTGTTTTGTGCATGTGCCTAATTTGTATAACTGCTTTTTACCTCATTGATTGTTTTACATGTAACTGTGTTTTTATGCTGTTGTGTTTAGTGTGTGATCATCTTCTTTGTGATCCTAATAAAATCCTTATTATTAATCTTTGATACAATATGAACACAGACAGCGTAATGGGGTTTGCCGCATAAAGCAGAATAAATCATGACTTTGGAACAATTGTGATCCAAGTCATCATACTGTAATTATACCAATATGTGTGTCTGTCAATCTGTCTAGCATGCCCTACCTGTAGTAGCAGCAGCGGTGGTGGGGTCAGGATACAGAATTGTTGGCACGCCTAACAAAGCCTCTGTTACATCGTCCAGGTCTCCTGACCCTGATCCGCCTGGCAACATCTTCTTTTTCTGCTCTCGACTACCACTGCGGATCATTTCCTCTTCCAGCAGACCCTCCACTGGAAGAGAGAAAGAGCAGCTTAGGGAATCACATAAAGTAATATACATTAATTTGTTTCTCAAATCCTTTAAAAAGAAGCTTTATCATAATGTGTATGCATGTTTCAAAATCAACTGTAGACATACCAATATACAGCAAATATGAAACTCCTTGTGCAAATGGAATACCTAAACCATTTCATCAAACCAATGCTTCTAAATCGGTTATAACTTAAGTCTTTGTTTATTACCTTGGCTATAGGTTTAAGCTGGGTTACTGCACAGGCCACGGGTTAAATAAACACTTTTATTATAGCAAATTTATTTTCAACATGTAAAAAACTATATTCACACTAATATGGCAAGGAAGTAGGGCAGAGTCGAACATGCTGCTGAAGCATCAAGGGGTACCTCTAGTTAGGGGTGCCTGCTCTACCAGTTGAGCTACATAGGCGCCCAGCTAATTTTGACCTTATGATTGCGCTTGATGAAAAGTAAAGGGAACACCAAAGTTAGAACTTTTCAATTAAAGCCAAGTTTTATGACAGTCCATCAAATAGTTGTTGAAACACTTCACAGCGCAAATGTGAACCTAATGGTGGCAGGTGACAAGATATGTTGTACTTTTTACTTCACTACATTTATTTGATCATTTAAGTTACTTTGAAGATTCAGACTGACACTACAAAATATAATTATGCATGTATGTATGTATGTATATTATTTTGTATCCTTTTCTAAGGGGGAAATTCAAAAGATACCCAACAATATATAAAGTATTTATATTTAAATATATAAATTAAATATATATTTAATATACTATTTTAAAATGTTCACTCTGTACATTGAGTACTTTTACTATTGGTTACTGTAAAGTGATATTTTGATATTGATAGATCTGAAGTAAAAGATCTGAGTACTTCTTCCACTACTGGTAATCACCTCATGTGTGTTTGCATTAGTCACAAAGTAACATCACAAAATAACAAAATTGCCCTAGGTGGACACATTGTGGCATATGATCAGGTACCTGCCGGTGAATGTGTCAATAAATGGACCATTCCTGCTGTTACGGCGGTTACATTCAAGTTCTAAGAGAGGTAAGACTGATCATGCTAAAGTTGAAGATACAGGATTTTTGCTGTTTGGTATGTTTTAAAACTTAACTGCTTCACCAGTTTCTGTTGGAAAAGCATTTCCTGAAGGTCATTACTAGCAAACTAAGGGTGAAATTTGAAAGGGAGGTAGTCAAAGATAGTGTGCCCAAAGGGGGTTAAAGCAAAAGGGAAATGTGACGCATCAGGAAGGAATTCCCAGACTGCTATAATTCAAGAGAGACAGCCGGTGTTACGAATTTCAAAGTTAACATGTTTTTCAGACCTGCCTGCACACGTTTGACTCGACACAGTAACCTACTGTCCCTTGCACAGTTCGCAACTAACAGCGGGAATAACAGCCGGAGAGCTGTGATGGGATTCACTGTCACAGCCATAGGAAATAACAGCGTTGAAGACAGAGAAAGAAATGTCTGAAGTAACCTGTGCGCACAATTGATGCCAACTCCTGCACAGACCCTAATCCTCCAAACACAGCTGGTGTTTCATCAAAATGTCCTCATCCTACTGTGGGTTTCCTAAGAAATTACCAGTTAACTTAACTCCAAGTAAGTATACACAGCAACTTCAATCAAAACCCACTTTCCTGTAATCCAGCTTGAGTAGTATTTATACCCACTCACTGTGTGTGTACGTGGTCTGATGGGGTGGGGCCTTGGAGGAAACACTGCACACTCCAAGAAAGTGTAAGAATGTTAAAAATGTATCACATCCTAACTTTGCTGTCTTGCCAATGTTATCTCTCAGCACCAAAGTCAACAGCAGTTCTTTTTATCTCGAGTCAGTGTTGTACATGATGCCTGTAGATAAGTATGTCCCTTGTTCAGCCCCACAAATGTAGCTGATAGCTTGTTTTGAGATTTCTAGTTAATCTGGAGCAAAAATGTATGGATTGCTGATTAAAAAAAATCCTATAAATGATAGAAGTTGGCCTATATAGATGTGCAGTCATGTTCACGTTCGCTTGATACATACACTCACAAACAACCTACCTCATGCCTCTTTGTCTTTCCACACCCTACGTCTATTTCTTTTATTTCTATTTCTTTGTCCTGTCTGTCTATGTCTTCCAAACTCTCCTGCTCGCTGCACAAATCTCTCTGCCAACCTTTCCAATTTCTCTTTTCTACCTCGCTGTGTTTCTTACTGGTGAATCGTCGCTTTGCCAGAAGTCTTTCTGTCGTTCCATTGAGCACGAGGACTTGGAGGGTGTATTCCTGACTGGAGTCCAGTCCTGCCACCGTTGCCCGGCCCCGTGTGGTGGTCAGCATCAGCTCTGGCTGTGGCACCTCTGGAAAACACGAGCATTTTGGTTAAGACTTGCCTCTGTACAGTATACGATTAAGTCTAAAGGGAAAGTCAGGATTCCGGTAATCATCTACTTTGGGTTTCTAGTACAACATGTTTACATGCTTTAAAGTTCAAAAAGCACATTATCTTTCTCATACTGTCTTTTTTTGTCTCTTTAGGCCCGCCTCCCAAAAAAGCCCAGTCTGATTGGTTTCTTCTGTATCTGCATTCTAGTAGTCATCGCAGCCGGGGAATATCTGTAACAGCACTGTAGCGGCACTTTGTACATATATATAGGATACAGTAGTTGTGACATCACAAACGTACGAAACTTGTAACGTCTCGTTTAAAGGCACAGTTTCCGAAAACGGGCTGTGTGCATATCTCTGAGGGTTCAGCATTTTTACTTCATACTTTTTTTATACTTACTTGATACAGTGTTTATATAGCACCTCAACCTGCTTTAACAAAAACACATGGAAAATTCACATTGTCTTTACAATATGAGACCTTTTAAGCTGGCTTTCAAGAATCAAACACCTAAACATTTTTATACTACCCAAAATACCATGAACATTTACAAAGAAAAACCAGAGTCAAAGGGCCTCATATCGGAGAATGTACTTCTTTTGAACCGTTAAAGTTACATTGTGTAAGAATTTCTCCCGTCTAGCATTGAGATCATAAATCGCAATCAACTCTCTCTTGCCACACAGTTCAAAGTAGGTGTTACAGCTACGGTAGCCGTCACGCTTCAAACAACAAAAGTGTACAAAAGGCTGTCTATCAGCCGTGGTTGTTGAAGTGTAGGTCAGAGAGTGGCGCGGATGCGCTCTTTACATCGCAAGCGGGCACGCATGACAACTGACGGAAGGAAGAGGGAAAGAGAAAGCAGCGGTCCGGAGGATAATTAACTAGTTGGGATTTGGTGTGTACGTCCAAAGCAGCTCTAATGTTCACTCTTTTTCTGATGACGCTGGTGTCTTTCTCTTTTCAATATCCGTTTTCTTTTTCTGGGCGAGGAAGAAGATTCCTGTTCCTGAAATTTGGATTTTGAATACGTGTGGTCCTCTGTGTTTCCTTCTTCTAACTCGTCGTTGCCGGGGAGCGACCATACCCATTAGCAGCAGAGTGAGTTGAAAACCCAGAAGACGGAGCAGCATAGTCCCTTACCGGCTAACACATTTCAAGATGACGCATGACTATGGAGAGTCTACCCCAGTTCATGCATGCACAAATGTAAAATTTCAAGCCAATAGGAACATAGGAATGTCATCTCTAATGACCCGCCTGTTAAGGTTTTGAAAACTTTGCTTTTCCATATTAGGTTATTAGACACTATAGTGCAAAGTAAATTGGAATTCTTTCAAATGTTTTTGCCGGCAATTTCAACAGGTAGTTTCCCACATCTCCTAAAGTCTATGACCATAGTTTTTCAAATATTAAGCTCGAGGCCATCATTGCTGCGCCAGTTTACAAGATCAGACACCTCGCTCCCATGTGCTGATTCATCTGAGTTTGTGACTAACCAACCACTTTAGCATAGGTAGACCAATCATACAAGTAATAAAGCGGAGGAGATAGGCAGTTAAGTGACTTGGAAAGTTTTTTTATTCGCTTTTCATAATACTTTTTCATTTGATCATTTAAACTGTTCCATTTTAATGTTCGTAATTATGTTCCCTGAATGTCTAAATGTTCTTATTAAATAATAATCCCAATTACAATACAGCTTTGGTTAAATTGGTTGGTCAAATGTCTCAAACTTTATTCTTTCTTTGGTAAAAGTAAATGTAATTTTACTGTAACAGAATATTTCTTTAAAGAAACGACCACATGATAAGTAATATAGTACTGGTGGCCTTCCCTCTCCAGTCCACAGTCTACTAACTGGCCTTA